>NC_057806.1:119208732-119426808 GCF_018294505.1 Triticum aestivum
AGGCAATCTTCCCACTTCATGCCGAAGGAGATCACACAAGCCCTGAGCATATCTTCAAGAATCTGATTGACACGCTCGACTTGACTGCTAGTTTGAGGATGGAAAGTTGTGCTGAAGCGGATGTTGGTGCCCATGGCCTTCTGAAAAGAATCCCAAAACTTGGAGGTAAAGATGCTGCCACGGTCTGAAGAGATCACCTGAGGAATACCGTGCAGAGAGACAATCCGAGAGGTATAAAGCTCCGCCAATTGAGCTGCAGTGATAGACTCTTTGATAGGCAGAAAGTGAGCCACTTTAGTGAGTTTGTCGATGACAACGAATATAGCATCACTGCCACGCTTGGACTTTGGAAACCCAGTCACGAAGTCCATCTCAATGTGGTCGAATTTCCATTCTGGAATGGCAAGAGGTTGGAGGAGACCAGCTGGTCTTTGGTGTTCTGCCTTCACTCTTCTGCAGACATCACACTCATTCACGAACTGAGCAATCTCCCGCTTCATTCGAGTCCACCAATAAGCCTGCTTGAGGTCCTGATACATCTTTGTACTCCCAGGGTGGATGGAGAGGAGTGGATGAGTGGATTGTGAGCCTCATTCATGATAACTTTACGAAGGTCACCTTTGGGCACAACAATACAATCCTCGAAGAAGAGAGTATCCTTGTCATCAAGGCGGTAGCACTTGTACTTGGGTTGACTCTTGGCAATCCCAATATTCACCTTCTTCACCATAGCATGAAGAAGTTGAGCCTCCCGAATCTGATCTTCCAAGGTAGGAGAGACTTGAAGGTTGGCAAGGAAACCTTGAGGAACAACTTGCAAATTGAGTTTGCGGAAAGCTTCACAAAGCTCGGGTTGGTAAGGCTTGAGAATCAGACTGCTGCAGTACGCCTTCCTGCTCAAAGCGTCAGCAATCACATTGGCCTTGCCTGGAGTATACTCGATACTCGGATTATACTCTTGAATCATTTCGACCCAGCGAGTCTGCCTGAGGTTGAGATTAGGCTGAGTGAAGATGTACTTGAGACTCTTGTGGTCAGTGAAGATGTCCACTTTTCTTCCCAATAAGAGATGTCTCCAAGTCAAAAGAGCATGCACAACTGCCGCCAACTCGAGGTCATGAGTGGGGTAGTTCTTCTCGTTGGGCTTCAACTGGCTTTTTATAAGCCACAACTTTCTTCTCTTGCAGCAGCACTGCACCAAGACCTTGAAGAGAGGCATCGCAGAAGACCTTGAACGGTTTGGATTCATCGGGAGGAGTCAGAACTGGAGCAGTGACCAATTTCTCTTTCAAAGTGTTGAAAGCGATGTCACATTCCGGAGACCAAACGTAATTGACGTGCTTCTGGAGAAGGTTTGAAAGAGGCTTCACGATCTTTGAAAAGTTCTCAACGAACCTTCGACAGTAACTTGCGAGACCGAGGAAGCTACGGAGTTGCTTCACGTTCTGAGGTGGTTCCCAATTCACAATTGTAGACACCTTCTCAGGATTCACCGCAATGCCCTTGGCAGAGATGATATGGCCAAGATAAAGAACCTCATCGAGCCAAAACTCGCACTTTGAGAACTTGGCGTAGAACTGATGTTCCCTGAGCTTATCGAGCACCAAACGCAAGTGTTTGACATGATCTTACTTGTTCTTCGAAAAGACCAGAATGTCGTCGAGATAGACCAAAACAAAGTCGTTTGTGTAGGCGTTGAAGATGAAGTTCATCATGCAAGAGAAAGTCGGAGGAGCGTTGACGAGGCCAAAAGACATGATAGTGTATTCATATGAACCATAGCTTGTTCTGAAAACCGTCTTGGGAATATCTTGCTCACGGATTCGAATCTGGTGATAACCCATATGGAGATCAAGCTTGGAGAATACTTGGGCACCTTTGAGTTGTTCGAACAGCTCGTTGACATTGGGAAGTGGGTACTTGTTCTTGATAGTCTTCTTGTTCAATGGACGGTAGTTAACACAAAGTCCTTAGCTAGGCATAAAACACGAATAGATGTAGGTATTATCATCTTTGGCATGCAATCCATAAGTGACTATCATAATAGATTCATAAGGCAATTTAATGTTCTTTCTAGGGAAGTGTTCCATGCCTTTCCTTAACAGAAATTGAAATCTAATGTTTCTGTCTTTCATATCAATAATTGCACCAATCGTCCTAAGGAAAGGTCTACCAAGAATAATAGGACATGTAGGATTGCAATCTATATCAAGAACAATAAAATCTACGGACACATAATTCCTGTTTATAACAATAAGAACACCATTAATCCTTCACATAGGTTTCTTAATAGTGGAATCCGCAAGATGCAAATTTAAGGAACAATCATCAAATTCACGGAAACCTAACACATCACATAAAGTTTTTGGAATCATGGAAACACTAGCACCCAAATCACACAAAGCATGGCATTCATAATCTTTAATCTTAATCTTAATAGTAGGTTCCCACTCATCATAAAGTTTTCTAGGGATAGAAACTTCCAATTCAAGCTTTTCTTCAAAAGATTGCATCATAGCATCAACAATATGTTTAGTAAAATCTTTGTTTTGATTGTAAGCATGAGGAGAATTCAACATGGATTGCAACAAGGAAATACAATCTATTAAAGGACAATGATCATAATTAAATTCCTTGAAATCCAAAAGAGTGGGTTCATTGCTATCTAAAGTTTTAACCTCTCCAATCCCACTGTTATCAATTTTTGCATCGAGATCTAAAAACTCTGAATCATTGGGACGCCTTCTAACTAAAGTTGACTCATCTCCAGTCCCATTTTTATCAAGATTTATTAGAAAACAAAGATTCAATAGGAGTCACATCAATCACTTTAAGATCTTCATCATTATTCAAAGCCTTTGGCTTGGCAGCCATTTTGTTTACCAAACTAGCTTGTTTATCTAAAATTTGACCTACTAAACTTTCAAGATGCGCAAACTGAGATATCAAACCATAAAATTCCTTAGACATATCATCAAGCTCTTTATTCATGTATTCCATCAAACTTTTCTGCTCCTTGAGCTCGTTTCTAAAGAAATTGTTATGCTCAAATTGCAAAGACATGAAGCTTCTAACATTATTTTCAATTTCGTCTAACCTCCTAAGATGAGCGTCAACTTTTTTGGAGGAGTCATTGTGACAAAGTAAGCAATCCAACACACGAGCACACAAAAAGCAAGCGGAGAAGATGAATGAAAAAGGGGCGAAGAAAAGGCAAATCTTTTCAAAAATCATTTTAGAAGTGAGGGAGAGGAAAACAAGAAGCGAATGGAAAATAATGTAATGCGAGGGATGAGGGTTTATGATGGGTACTTGGTATGTCTCGGCTTGGCGTAGATCTCCCTGGCAATGGCGCTAGAAATGAGCTTAGTTGACGGGGTGTTAGTGTCGCTTACTTAGCCTCCCCGTCAACGGCGCCAGAAATTCTTCCTGCTACTCTTGAGCTTGCGTTGGTTTTTCCCTTGAAGAGGAAAGGGTGATTGTAGCGACCAGACCTCAAACGGTCCAATCTCTGTGCTCAGGTGTCATCCCTGGATTAGTAATGCTGACACCACATAGTACTTGAAGGATTTATAACAGAGTAGCAATCACACACTTATTACATCGAGTGTCTCAAAAGAGAACTCATTACAGTAAATATGGCTTAAGGCCATCTCATAAGGATAACATCGGAAGGCTTGGAAGATAAGGGAGTCCATCAACTCCAACGACATCACTGAGTATAGAACCACGACCTAAAAACACCTTTATCGTCGTCTGAAAAGTCTGCAACATTAACGTTGCAGCCCGAAATGGGTCAGCACATGGAATATGCTGGCAAAATAACACATAGAGAGTAATGGAATGAAATAGGCTATTCTATATGCATATTTGGCTGGTGGAAAGCTCTATGGTTACATTTTTGCGTAAAGCCAATTTTTCCGTACTGCAAAGGAATAAATTTTACTTAACTATCATGGTAGTTGTTAAACATTGAGAATGGTTGACAGCATTCTCAATCCCAATTAAGCATCATCATTAAACAAACCCAACAAAATTAATTTTAGAGTAACATGTTGAGATTCACATGATAATCCAGGTACTAGATACTCAAGATGTCCATAACCAGGGACACGGCTAATCATGATTAGTTTATACACTCTGCAGAGGTTTGCGCACTTTTCCCGACAAGACTCGATCTCCTCCGTTTGGTTTCTCGCACTACATGGTGTTTGAGAAGATGGATGACCGAGACATAGTCATTCATAAGCGCTAGCACCTTACGATCGGGTAGACCGTTACACCTACTTTCCCCTACATCTGCTAGTCTACCACTATAAGAGTTCGCACAACTTAATCAACTATGCTAGAGCCCGTAATAGCTTGTGGCTGCACACGGAAGTTTCTAGCATGAATAATCTCATGATCCCTTTGAGCCTGGGTGGCTGTCCAAAAGAAAAACAGGCAATCGCTGGAATACCCAGGTGCCTCAATCCACCCAGATGTGTGTTTAAGTTGCCACCTTAAATAAACCATTAATTTACAATCTCACATCTGTCATGGATAGACTCACCCAATCCACGTCTACTAGCATAGCATGGCATAATAAGCAAACGTAGAAGTAACTCCCAAAGGTTTGATAATAACAGGTAATAGGTACTACCTCAACTACTTCCCAAACCCACAATTTAATTAGACCCTAATCATGCAATGTGTGAGGATTGATCTAATGCAATAAAACTGGGTAGAGGGAAAAGCATGATCAAAGTATTACTTGCCTTGCTGATGATCCGGGAAACCTAGCGATTCGAAATAGCAAGCGATGCAGTCCGGGTACTCTATCACAAACAAACAAGCATACAATAAGTACTCAACTAATGCACAGGTAAAACTCAAATAAGAGATCTAACCAGAAAGTTCAACTTAAGAACTCCGGTTGGCAAAAAGAATCAAATCGAACGAAGCAACGAAAGACAAACGACAAATGAAACAAGCTTCGTTTACTATTCTGAATCTAGGGCAATTTTTATAGTGGCAAAAACTTGTTTGAGTTGGTTAAACAGAAAGAGGGTTTCGAGGCGAAACTCCAGGCGCTTGAATCACCTGATTCCGATAGACGAGAGAAAAGTTAGACTAAAATGAAAATCGGATCAGAAATCACGATCAGAAAAACCGCGTTTTTAATCCGAGAAAAAGAAAAAACAACGAACGTTCGTTAAAACGAACAAATGGACGAACGCTCGCTAATTAAATAAACTGAAAAACCGATCTATTTTAAGAAAAACCGAAACTAAAAAAACCAACAAAACCAACGGAAAACCGATCGGTTTTCTAAAAAAAACGTCGGTGCGAGGTCTACCTCCGGCGACTCCGGCGAACGGCGGCGGTGCGGGCGGGCGGCGGCGCGGCCTAGGGTTTCGGGGGCGGGGCGGCTTGGGGCTGGCCTCGGGCCTCGGGGCGCTATAAAAAGGCCCGACCAGGCGGAGTCCTGGCCGGTTACGGCCCAAGGTCGGTTCGGACTTTTTTTTAAATAATTACGCTCAGAAAAAAACAAAAGGAATACTAAACGGACTCCAAAAATCCTGAAATAAATTTTTCCCGGCTTCTAAAATCAAGCTGCCCAGGATGAACATTTATTTGGGGCCTAAATGCAATTTTTAAAAATGCGCATTTTTCCTAAATTGAAATAAAATAGCAAATAAAACCAAATAAAATCTTATTTGATTTTTTGTTAAATCCCCAATATTTCTTTATTTTGGGAAAGTCATTTTATTCCCTCTCTCATAATTTTTATAATAGAAATAATTGAAGATAAAATAAATAAAATCAAATGATCCTATTTTTCAAAATTTGAGACAACTCAAATATGAAAATAACGAAATCCCCAACTCTCTCTGAGGGTCCTTGAGTTGCGTGAAATTTCTAGGATACCCAAAATGCAATAAATATGATATGCAATGATGATCTAGTGTATAACATTCCAAATTGAAAATTTGGGATGTTATAGTGATGCAGCAAAGTAGAGTAAGTATTTCCCTCAGCTTTTGAGAACCAAGGTATCAATCAAGTAGGAGACAACGCACAAGCCACTGAATACCTGTACAAACAAACATCAACTTGCACCCAACGCGACAAAGGGGTTGTCAATCCCTTCACGGTTATTTGCAAAGTGAGATCTGATATAGATGGATAAACGGTAAAGTGATATTTTTGGTATTTTTCGTTTATGGAATGGAAAGTAAAATATTTGCAAAGAAAGTAAATAGGAAACAAAAATTGTAGATCAGAAACTTATATGATGGAAAGTAAAAGATTATATGATGGAAAATAGACCCGGGGGCCATAGGTTTCACTAGAGGCTTCTCTCAAGATAGAAAATATTACGGTGGGTGAACAAATTACTGTTGAGCAATTGATAGCAAAGCGCAGCGTTATGGCGATATCTATGGTAATGATCATGAATATAGGCATCACGTTAAGTAGATCGACTCTTGCCTACATCTACTATTATTACTCCACACATCGACCGACTCATGCCTGCATCTAGAGTATTAAGTTCATAGAACAGAGTAACGCATTAAGTAAGATGACAAGATATAGCGGGATAAACTCAAGCAATATGATGAAAACCCCATCTTATTATCCTCGATGGCAACAATAAATACATCTGAGACAAGTAGATCGACTCCTGCCTGCATCTACTACTATTACTCCACTCATCGACCGCTATCGAGCATGCATCTAGAGTATTAAGTTCATGAAAACAGAGTTAAGCAATATGACATGATGTAGAGGGATAAATTCATGCAATATGATAAAAACCCCATCTTGTTATCCTCGATAGCAACAATACAATACGTGCCAAGCTGCCCCTACTGTCACTGGGAAAGGACACCGCAAGATTGAACCCAAAGCTAAGCACTTCTCCCATTGCAGGAAAAACCAATCTAGTTGGCCAAACCAAAACGATAGTTCGAAGAGACTTGCAAAGATATCAAATCATGTGTAACATCCCAAATTTTCAATTTGGAATGTTATACATAGGTCATCATATGCATATCATATTTTATTGCATGTTGGTTTTGATCCTAGAAATCCTAAGCAACTCGAGGACCCACGGAGAGAGTTGGGGATTTCACTATTTTCATATTTGAATTTTTCTCAAATTTTGAAAAGAGGATCATTTTGGTATTAATTATTTCTCTCTCCAAGTATTTTCAATATCAAAATAAATGAGAGGAGCTAAAAGGACTTCTCCAAATAAAAGGAAATATTGGAGGAAAATACTAAAATCAAATAAATAATTTATTTGGATTTTATTGCTATTTTATTTGAATTAGAAAAATATGCATTATTTTCAAAATTGCATTTTAGGCCAGAAAAATGTTCACTCTGTTCTAAATATTTTATTTAGACGGTGAAAATTGTTTTTGGCATTTTTAGAATTTTTTTATATTTTTTAAGGATTTTTCCTTTTTGGCGGATTTTTTTTAAATTTTCCCGGACCGAACTGGGCCAAAGGCCCAGCCGGCCCGCTGCGCGCCGCCTTCCCCACCGAGCGTAGCCGTGCCCGCGGCGGACTCCGCTCGGAGTCCGGCTCTGAGCCGCCCCGTTGCCCCCTGCCCCAAGCCACCACCCTCGGGCCCCTTTAAAACCCCCTCGTCTCCCACACCGCCCCGCACCACCGCCGCCGCCCGGCGCTGCTACTGCTCCTCTGCCGTTGCCGCCACCGCCGCGCAACCGCCGCCCCGCGCCGACCCTGCCGCCTCGCCGAGCCACCCGCCCGCCGGAGCCGCCGCCCCGCCCGCCGGATTGCGCCGTCTCACCTCCGCCGTTGACCTCGTCAGCACCGCTGATATTTTTTTTGATTTAGGTATAAAACCGTTCGGTTTTTATAAATCCTAGTTCGATTTTTTTTCTCTGTTTTCTTCGGTTAGGGCTATTTTACGAACGTTCATTCGTTAGTTCGTTTTAACGAACGAATCCGTTCGTTTGCCTCTTTTAGCGGACGTTCGCGCCATAGTCTTTTTCTTTTTATTTTATTTTCGGCCAGGGACCTATCCACAATTATTTTTATCACAGATTAGCCCCTGATCTTCAAATCCTCGCAACTTTTTAACCATTCGTCCAAATCTAGTGAAACCAACGCCAAAATCTTCGTCTCGAGCCCCTCTTTCGGTTTAAACAACTTGAACATGGTTTTGACAATTTAAAATTTTGGTTTCAAGCAGATTTGAATTTGAAGTTCTTTTGATCGTAGTTTCAGTTCCGTAGCTCCGATTTGATCGATTATTTTTACAAATCGAAGCTCTTCAGTTGAACTTTCAGATTGGATCGTCTTATTTGAGTTTTACCCTTGCACCTATGCTTTAGTGCTTATGTATGCTATTGTTTGTTTGCGATAGAATACCCGGAGTGCGAAGCGTGCTACTACGAGTCTCTAGGGTTTGTCGATCGTCAGCAAGGCAAGTAACACTTTGATCATTGATACGTCTCCGTCGTATCTATAATTTTTGATTGTTCCATGCCAATATTATACAACTTTCATATACTGTTGGCAACTTTTTATACTATTTTTGGGACTAACATATTGATCCAGTGCCTAGTGCCAGTTCCTGTTTGTTGCATGTTTTTTGTTTCGCAGAAAATCCATATCAAACGGAGTCCAAACGGGATAAAAACTGACAGAGAGTTTTTTTGGAATATATGTGATTTTTGGGAAGAAGAATCAACGCGAGACGATGCCTGAGGGGGCCACGAGGGAGGGGCGCGCCCCAAGGGGTCAGGCGCGCCCTGGGCCCTCGTGGGGTTGGTGCCCTTCTTTCGCCACAAGAAAGCTAATATCCGGATAAAAAACATGTCCAAAATTCAGCCCAATCGGAGTTATGGGTCTCCAGGAATTTAAGAAACGGTGAAAGGGCAGAATCTAGAACGCAGAAACAGAGAGAGACAGAGAGGCAGATCCAATCTCGGAGGGGCTCTTGGCCCTCCCATGCCATGGAGGACATGGACCAGAGGGGAAACCCTTCTCCCATCCATGGGAGTTTCAAGGAAGAAGAAGAAGAAGAAGAAGAAGAAGAAGAAGGGGGCCCCTCTCCCCCTCTCCTCCGATGGCGCTGGAACGCTATCGGGGCCATTATCATCACCGCAATCTACACCAACAACTTCACTGCCATCATCACCAACTCTCCCCCCTCTATGCAGCGGTGTAACCCCTCTTTTACCCGCTGTAATCTCTACTTAAACATGGTGCTCAACGCTATATATTATTTCCCAATGATGTATGGCTATCCTATGATGTTTGAGTAGATCCGTTTTGTCCTATGGGTTAATTGATGATTGTGATTGGTTTGAGTTGCATGTTTTATTATTGGTGCTGTCCTATGGTGCTCTCCGTGTCGCGCAAGCGTGAGGGATCCCTGCTGTAGGGTTTGCAATATGTTCCTGATTTGCTTATGGTGGGTGGCGTGAGTGATAGAAGCACAGACCCGAGTAAGTAGGTTGTTTGCGTATGGGAGTAAAGAGGACTTGATGCCTTATGATGCTATGGTTGGGTTTTACCTTAATGATCTTTAGTAGTTCTGGATTCTTGCTAGAGTTCCAATCATAAGTGCATATGATCCAAGAAGAGAAAGTATGTTAGCTTATGCCTCTCCCTCATAAAAAATTGCAATAGTGATTACCGGTTTAGTTATTGATTGCCTAGGGACAAATAACTTTGTTGTGTGACAAAAATCTCTCTACTAAAACTAACTTAGTTGTGTCTTTATCTAAACAACCCCTACTTTTTATTTACGCGCTCTTTATTATCTTGCAAACCTATCCAATAACACCTACAAAATACTTATAGTTTCATACTTGTTCTAGGTAAAGCGAACGTTAAGCGTACGTAGAGTTGTATCGGTGGTCGATAGAACTTGAGGAAATATTTGTTCTACCTTTAGCTCCTCATTGGGTTCGACACTCTTACTTATTGAAAGAGGCTACAATTGATCCCTTATATTTGTGGGTTATCAAGACCTTTTTCCGGCGCCGTTGCTGGGGAGCAATAGCGTGGGGTGAATATTCTCGTGTGTGCTTGTTTTCTTTATCACTAAGTAATTTTTATTTTCTGTTCCAAGTTGTTCTCTATCTTTAGTTATAGATATAGAACATGAAATACCAAAAAAAAATAGGTTTACTTGCTACTCATGGAGATTGGGAACCTCCTAAAACCGTCGATGCTCATTATGTTAAAGATATTATGTACTACTTTGATAATCCTGAGAAAACCCCATTCAATTATGTTATGGGAGACATGTTGGATCAACGTGAATACTTTAGGGATTATCACTTGACTCAAAAAGGGAAACTATTATGGGATCAAATTTATATGTTGGATTGGTATGCTCGGCAACTATTCTTGAGATATGATTATACTTGTTGCTCTAGGATGAAGGCTCCACACCCTCCCTTTTCATGCGAATTTAATGATAATGAAACCTTAGATTCATATGCTAATGGTATATATGATTATTATAATGTGGAACGAATAGAAGAGTTCGTTGCTTTTATGGGTGCTTATGAAATTGTATCTTTGTTTAAAGAGTGTGAAAATCTTGATGATGTTGTTTACAGACCTGAAAATTTTGCCATACTTAGATATTGCTATGAGAATTATGAATTCAATTCCGATATTGATGATTTTATTGAGAGAGTCTCCGCTTCCAAGAAGAGACTAATATTTTGCAAGAGTCTATGGAGGAAGAAATTGATGAAACTGTGAGATCGTTGGATGAAAAAAGATGATGAGGAGAGAGAAGAACAAAAGAGGAAGATCAGATTAGCTACCCGTTCCCACCTTGTAATGAGAGTAACTCTCCAACTCATACATTATTTAATGTCCCTTCGTTCTTACCGAAGGATGAATGCTATTATGATTGTTATGATCCCGTTGATTCTTTTGAAATATCCCTTTTTGATGATGCTTGCTATGCTTGTGGCCAAGATGCCAATATGAATTATGCTTATGGAGATCAACTCGCTATAGTTCCTTATGTTAAACATGAAATTGTTGCTATTGCACCCACGCATGATAGTCCTATTATCTTTTTGAATTCTCCCGACTACACTATATCAGAGAAGTTTGCCCTTATTAAGGATTATATTGATGGGTTGCGTTTTACTACTAAACATGATGATTTTGGTAAATATAATATGCATGTGCTTGCTGCTCCTACTTGCAATTATTATGAGAGAGGAACTACATATCCGCCTGTCCATGTTTCCAATATGATAAAATTGCAAGAAACTGTTTATACTATGCATTAGCCTTTACTATGTGTGCATGAATTGTTCTTTTATGACATGCCGGTACAAAGGAAGAGAGTTAGACTTCGTAATTACATGATATATGTTGCTTTGTGCTTACTACTAAATTAAAAATCATTGTTAATTAAAATTGGCTTTGATATACCTTGGGATCCGGGTGGATTCATTACTTAAGCACCTTATGCCTAGCTTAATGCCTTTAAAGAAAGCACTGCCAGGGAGACAACCCGAAAGTTTTAGAGACTCATTTCTGTTAAGTGCTTTTATATAGTTTAAAAACAAAAGTAAAATAAAGAGGGGAACCCAAAACTTTTCAAAAAGGAAAGTGAAAGTGAGAGAGACAAGCATTGTTGAAGTGGGGGAGCTCCTTGAACTTTGTTCATGCTCACGGAAACTTTGTGAATCTTGATTACAGAAACTTTTCAAAAATAATAATTATCCCCTTGTACAATTCCGTTGTATTATAAAAATAATGTGCCATGATTTGCCTTTAGGAGGTTTACATTGCTTGTTGGTTTGTGCGGTGTAGAACAGAAACTTTAGCTGTAGTGCGCGATTTTACATTTTTTTACTAGAACGTCAAACGGTTCTGAAACGTTTTGAACTGTCTTTATATACAAATTGTTTATTTTTCCTAATTTTTGCATAATTGTTGGAGTACCAGAGGCATGGTGAATGTTCAGATTACTCCAGACTGTCCTGTTTAAGACAGATTCTGTTTTTGATGCATAGTTTGCTTGTTTTGATGAAACTATCAATTTCTATCAGTGGATTAAGCCATGGAAAAGTTATATTATAGTAGCTACAATTAAAAAAATATGAATTGGTTTGCAACAGTACTTAGAGTAGTGATTTGCTTTATTATACTAATGGATCTTACCGAGTTTTCTGTTGAGTTTTGTGTGATTGAAGTTTTCAAGTTTTGGGAGAGATCACGATGGATGAAGGAATAAGGAGTGGCAAGAGCCTAAGCTTGGGGATGCCCGAGGCACCCCAAGGAAATATTCAAGGACTCCCAAGAAACCAAGCTTGGGGATGCCCCGGAAGGCAACCCCTCTTTCTTCTAGCGATCATCGGTAATTTTACTTGGAGCTATATTTTTATTCGTCACATGATATGCGTAAATCTTGGAGTGTCTTTTGCATTTAGTTTTCACTTTTCTTTAATGCAACCATGCTGGTATGAGATAGTCCATGGTTGATTTATAGAATAATCATTGCACTTCACTTATATCTTTTGAGTATGGCTTAATGCTACCTCTTGAGCACTATGTTGGATTTCCTTGAAGAGGAAAGGATGATGCAGCAAAGTAGCGTAAGTATTTCCCTCAGTTTTTGAGAACCAAGGTATCAATCCAGTAGGAGGCTGCACGCGGGTCCCTCGTACCTGCACATAACAAATAACTCCTCGCAACCAACACGATAAGGGGTTGTCAATCCCTTCAAGGTCACTTACGAGAGTGAGATCTGATAGATATGATAAGATAATAGTTTTGGTATTTTTATCATAAAGATGCAAATCAAAGTAAAAAAGCAAAGGAAAGAACTAAGTATTGAAAGATTAATATGATGAAGATAGACCCGGGGGCCATAGGTTTCACTAGTGGCTTCTCTCAAGAGCATAAGTATTTTATGGTGGGTGAACGAATTACTGTTGAGAAATTGACATAATTGAGCATAGTTATCAGAATATCTAGGTATGATCATGTATATAGGCATCACATCTGAGACAAGTAGACCGACTCCTGCCTGCATCTACTACTATTACTCCACTCATCGACCGCTATCGAGCATGCATCTAGAGTATTAAGTTCATGAAAACAGAGTGACGCCTTAAGCAATATGACATGATGTAGAGGGATAAATTCATGCAATATGATAAAAAAACCCCATCTTGTTATCCTCAATAGCAACAATACAATACGTGCCTTGCTGCCCCTACTGTCACTGGGAAAGGACACCGCAAGATTGAACCCAAAGCTAAGCACTTCTTCCATTGCAAGAAAGATCAATCTAGTAGGCCAAACCAAACTGATAATTCGAAGAGACTTGCAAAGATAACCAATCATACATAAAAGAATTCAGAGAAGATTCAAATGTTGTTCATAGATAATCTTGATCATAAACCCACAATTCATCGATCTCACCAAACACACCGCAAAAAGAAGATTACGTCGAATAGTTCTCCACAAGAGAGGGGGAGAACATTGTATTGAGATCCAAAAAGAGAGAAGAAGCCATCTAGCTAATAACTATGGACCCGAAGGTCTGAGGTAAACTACTTACACTTCATTGGAGAGGCTATGGTGTTGATGTAGAAGCCCTCCGTGATGGATGCCCCCTCCGACGGAGCTCCGTAACAGGCGCCAAGATGGGATCTCATGGATACAGAAGGTTGCGGCGGTGGAATTAGGTTTTTGGCTCCATATCTAATCGTTTGGGGGTACGTAGGTATATATAGGAGGAAGGAGTACGTCGGTGCAGCAACAAGGGGCCCACGAGGGTGGAGGGCGCGCTTGGGGGGGGGGGGGTAGGTGCACCCCCTACCTCGTGGCTTCCCTGTTGGTTGCTTGACGTAGGGTCCAAGTCTCCTGGATCTTGTTCGGTGAGAAAATAACGTTCCCGAAGGTTTGATTCCGTTTGGACTCTGTTTGATATTCCTTTTCCTAAAATAGGCAAAAACATCAATTCTGTGCTGGGCCTCCGGTTAATAGGTTAGTCCCAAAAATAATATAAAAGTGGATAATAAAGCCCAATAATGTCCAAAATAGTAGATAATATAGCATGGAGCAATCAAAAATTATAGATACGTTGGAGACGTATCAAGCATCCCCAAGCTTAATTCCTGCTCGTCCTCGAGTAGGTAAATGATAAAAACATAATTTTTGATGTGGAATGCTATTTGGCATAATTTTAGTGTAATTCTTCTTAATTGTGGTATGAATATTCAGATCTGAAATATTCAAGACAAAAGTTTAATATTGACATAAAAATAATAATACTTCAAGCATACTAACAAAGCAATCATGTCTTCTCAAAATAACATGGCCAAAGAAAGTTATCCCTACAAAATCATATAGTCTAGCTATGCTCTATCTTCACCACACAAAGTATTTAAATCATGCACAACCCCGATGACAAGCCAAGCAATTGTTTCATACTTTTGACATTCTCAAATTTTTTCAATCTTCATGCAATACATGAGCGTGAGCCATGGATATAGCACTATATGTGGAATAGAATGGTGGTTGTGGAGAAGACAAAAAGGGAGAAGATAGTCTCACATCAACTAGGCATATCAACGGGCTATGGAGATGCCCATCAATAGATATCAATGTGAGTGAGTAGGGATTGCCATGCAACGGATGCACTAGAGCTATAAGTATATGAAAGCTCAACAAAAGAAACTAAGTGGGTGTGCATCCAACTTGCTTGCTCATGAAGACCTAGGGCATTTTGAGGAAGCCCATCATTGGAATATACAAGCCAAGTTCTATAATGAAAAATTCCCACTAGTATATGAAAGTGACGAAATGAGAGACTCTCTATCATGAATATCATGGTGCTACTTTGAAGCACAAGTGTGGTAAAGGATAGTAACATTGTCCCTTCTCTCATTTTCTCTCATTTTTTTATTTGGGGCTTTTCTCTTTTTATGGACTCTTTTCTTCTTTTTTTCGTTCGGAGTCTCATCCCGACTTGTGGGGGAATCATAGTCTCCATCATCCTTTCCTCACTGGGACAATGCTCTAATAATGATGATCATCACACTTTTATTTTCTTACAACTCAACAATTACAACTCCATACTTAGAACAAAATATGACTCTATATGAATGCCTCCGGCGGTGTACCGGGATATGCAATGAATCAAGAGTGACATGTATGAAAGAATTATGAATGGTGGCTTTGCCACATATACGATGTCAACTACATGATCATGCTAAGCAATATGACAAAGATGGATTGTGTCATAATAAATGGAACGGTGGAAAGTTGCATGGAAATATATCTCGGAATGGCTATGGAAATGTCATAATAGGTAGGTACGTTGGCTGTTTTGAGGAAGGTATAAGGTGGGTGTATGATACCGGCGAAAGGTGCGCGGTATTAGAGAGGCTAGCAACGGTGGAAGGAAGAAAAGTGCGTATAATCCGTGGACTCAACATTAGTCATAAAGAACTCATATACTTATTGCAAATATCTACAAGTTATCAAAACAAAGTATTACGCACATGCTCCTAGGGGGATAGATTGGTAGGAAAAGACCACCGCTCGTCCCCGACTGCCACTCATAAGGAAGACAATCAAAAAATAAATCATGCTACGACTTCATCACATAACGGTTCACGATACGTGCATGCTACGAGAATCACAAACTTTAACACAAGTATTTCTCAAATTCACAACTACTCAACTAGCACAACTTTAATATCACCATCTTCATATCTCAAAACAATTATCAAGGATCAAACTTCTCATAGCATTCAACACACTCATAAGAAAGTTTTTACTATCCTTGAATACCAAGCATATTAGGATTATTTAATCAAATTACCGTGATATTTAAGACTCTCAAAATAATCTAAGTGAAGCATAAGAGATCAATAGTTTCTATAAAACAATTCCACCACCGTACTAGAGCAAAACTATATAACTCAAATGATATAAGCGAAGCACATAGAGTATTCTAACAAATTCAAAATCATGTATGGCTCTCTCAAAAGGTGTGTACAGAAAGGATGATTGTGGTAAACTAAAAAGCAAAGACTCAAAGCATACAAGACGCTCCAAGCAAAACACATATCATGTGCTGAATAAAAATATAGCTCCAAGTAAAGTTACCGATAGAAGTAGACGAAAGAGGGGATGCCTTCCGGGGCATCCCCAAGCTTTGCCTTTTAGGCGTCCTTAGATTATCTTGGGGGTGCCATGGGCATCGCCAAGCTTAGGCTCTTGCCAGTGCTTGTTCCATAATCCATTAAATCTTTACCCAAAACTTGAAAAGTTCACAACACAAAACTTAATGTAGAAAATCTCGTGAGCTCCGTTAGCGAAAGAACACAAAAGACCACTTCAAGGTACTGTAATGAACTCATTATTTATTTATATTGGTGTTAAACCTACTGTATTCCAACTTCTCTATGGTTTATAAACTAGTTTACTAGCCATAGATTCATCAAAATAAGCAAACAACACACGAAAAACAGAATCTGTCAAAAACAGAACAGTCTGTAGTAATCTGTAGCTAGCGCAAGATATGGAACCCCCAAAAATTCTAAAATAAATTGTTGGACATGAAGAATTTATCTATTAATCATCTGAAAAAATAATTAACTAAATATCACTTTCCAAATAAAAATGGCAGCAGTTCTCGTGAGCGCTAAAGTTTCTGTTGTTTTTTTACAGCAAGATACCAAGACTTTCCCCAAGTCTTCCCAACGGTTCTACTTGGCACAAACACTAATTAAACACAAAAAACACAAAAAAAATAGAGGCGAGGTAAATTATTTATTACTAAACAGGATCAAAAATCAAGGAATAAAAATAGAATTGGGTTGCCTCCCAACAAGCGCCATCGTTTAACGCCCCTAGCTAGGCATAAAAAAGCAAGGATAGATTTAGGTATTGCCATCTTTGGTAGGCAATCCATAAGTGGCTCTCATAATAGATTCATAAGGTAATTTAATTTTCTTTCTAGGAAAGTGTTACATGCCTTTCCATGACGAAAATTGGAATCTAATATTTCCTTCCTTCATATCAATAATTGCACCAATCGTTCTAAGGAAAGGTCTGCCAAGAATAATAGGACATGAAGGATTGCAATCTATGTCAAGTACAATAAAATCTATGGGCACACAATTCCTATTTGCGACAATAAGAACATCATTGATTCTTCCCATTGGTTTCTTAATAGTGGAATCCGCAAGGTGCAATTTTAAAGAGCAATCATCAAAATCACGGAAACCTAACAAATCACACAAAGTCTTTGGAATCATGGAAACACTAGCACCCAAATCACATAAAGCATAGAACTCATGATCTTTAATCTTAATTTTAATAGTTGGTTCCCACTCATCATAATGTTTTCTAGGGATAGAAACTTCCAACTCAAGTTTTTCTTCATAAGATTGCATCAAGGCATCAACGATATGTTTAGTAAACGCTTTATTTTGACTATAAGCATGAGGAGAATTTAGTACAGATTGCAACAAGGAAATACAATCAATCAAAGAGCAATTTTCATAATTAAATTCCTTGAAATCCAAAATAGTGGGTTTAGCAACATCTAGGATTTTAATTTCTTCAATCCCACTTTCATCAAATTTATCATCAAGATCTAAAAACTCCGAATTTTTGGAACGCCTTCTAGGTAAAGGTGGATCATATTCAGTCCCATCAGTATCAAGATTAATATTGCAAAACAAAGATTTAATAGGGGACACATCAATAACTTTTAGATCTTCATCTTTATTTTCATAGGAACTAGAAGAACAGGCTCTTATAAAGGCATCTTTCTTAGCACGCATCCTAGCGGTTCTTTCTTCGCACTCATCAATGGAAATTCTTATGGCTTTGAGAGACTCATTGATATCATGCTTAGGAGGAATAGATCTAAGCTTTAAAGAATCAACATCAAGAGAAATTCTATCAACGTTCCTAGCCAAATCATCAACTTTAAGCAATTTCTCTTCAAGCAAAGCATTGAAATTCTTTTGCGAATTCATAAATTCCTTAACACTATTCTCACATTCAGAGGGCATCTTATTGAAATTTCCATAAGAGTTGCTGTAGGAATTTCCATAATTATTAGAGGGATTACTAGGATAAGGCCTAGGATTAAAGTTTCCTCTATACGCGTTGTTACCAAAATTATTCCTACCAACAAAATTCACATCCATAGATTCATTATTGTTCTCAATCAAAGTAGAAAAGGGCATATCATTAGGATCAGAAGAAACACTCTTACTAGCAAATAATTTCATAAGTTCATCCATCTTTCCACTTAAAACATTAATTTATTCTATCACATGCACCTTTTTATTAGTAGATCTTTCAGTATGCCATTGAGAATAATTAACCATAATATTATCTAGGAGTTTAGTAGCTTCTCCTAAAGTGATTTCCATAAAAGTGCCTCCCGCGGCCGAATCTAAAAGATTTCTAGAAGCAAAATTCAATCCAGCATAAATTTTTTGTATAATCATCCATAAATTCAAACCATGAGTAGGGCAATTACGTATCATTAATTTCATCCTCTCCCAAGCTTGTGCAACATGGTCATGATAAAGTTGCTTAAAATTCATAATATCGTTTCTAAGGGAGATGATCTTAGCGGGAGGAAAATACTTAGAGATAAAAGCATCTTTGAATTTGTTCCAAGAATCAATACTATTTTTAGGCAAATACGAAAACCAAGCTTTAGCAAGATCTCTAAGCGAAAAAGGAAATAGCTTCAACTTAACAATATCATTGTCCACATCTTTCTTATTTTGCATATCACACAAATCAACGAAGCTATTTAGATGGGTAGCGGCATCTTTACTAGGAAGGCCGGAAAACGGATCTTTCATGACAAGATTCAGCAAAGCGGCATTAATTTCACAAGATTCAGCATCTGTAAGAGGAGCAATTGGAGTGATAATAAAATCATTGTTGTTGGTATTGGTAAAGTCACACAATTTAGTGTTATCTTGAGCCATTGTGACAAGCAAGCAATCCAACACACAAGCAAACAAAAAGCAAGCGGGCAAAAAGAGGCAAATAGAGAAGGAGAGGGAGGATAGAGAAAGAGGGCGAATAAAATGGCAAGGGTGAAGTGGGGGAGAGGAAAACAAGAGGCAAATGGCAAATAATGTAATGCGGGAGATAAGGGTTGTGATGGGTACTTGGTATGTTGACTTTTGCGTAGACTACCCGGCAACGGCGCCAAAAATGGCTCGTAGTCGGGAGTCAAATCTTGACTTGCGCGAACCTCCCCGACAACGGCACCAGAAATCTTCTTGCTACCTCTTGAGCACTGCATTGGATTTCCTTGAAGAGGAAAGGATGATGCAACAAAGTAGTGTAAGTATTTCTCTCAGTTTTTGAGAACCAAGGTATCAATCCAGTAGGAGGTTGCGCGCGAGTCCCTCGTACCTGCACAAAACAAATAACTCCTCGCAACCAACGCGATAAGGGGTTGTCAATCCGTTCACGGTCACTTACGAGAGTGAGATCTGATAGAAATGATAAGATAATATTTTTTGGTATTTTTATGATAAAGATGCAAAGCAAAGTAAAAATCAAAGGAAATAACTAAGTATTGGAAGATTAATATGATGAAGATAGACCCGGGGGCCATAGGTTTCACTAGTGGCTTCCCTCAAGAGCATAAGTATTTTATGGTGAGTGAACTAATTACTGTTGAGCAATTGACAGAATTGAGCATAGTTATGAGAATATCTAGGTATGATCATGTATATAGGCATCACGTCCGAGACAAGTAGACCGACTCATGTCTACATCTACTACTATTACTCCACTCATCGACTGAGTGAGTCCTGGATTAGGGGGTCTCCGGACAGCCAGACTATCTCCATTGGCCGGACTGTTAGACTATGAAGATACAAGATTGAAGACTTCGTCTCGTGTCCGAATGGGACTCTACTTGGCGTGGAAGGCAAGCTAGGCAATACGAATATGGATATCTCCTCCTTTGTAACCGACCTTGTGTAACCCTAACCCTCTCCGGTGTCTATATAAACCGAAGGGTTTTAGTCCGTAGAACAACAACCACAACATACAATCATACCGTAGGCTAGCTTCTAGGGTTTAGCCTCTCTGATCTCGTGGTAGATCTACTCTTGTACTACCCATATCACCAATATTAATCAAGCAGGAAGTAGGGTTTTACCTCCATCAAGAGGGCCCGAACCTGGGTAAAACTTCGTGTCCCCTGCCTCCTGTTACCATCCGGCCTAGACGCACAGTTCGGGACCCCCTACCCGAGATCCGCCGGTTTTGACACCAACATTGGTGCTTTCATTGAGAGTTCCTCTGTGTCGTCACCATCAGGCTTGATGGCTCCTACTATCATTGATAGCGATGAGGTCCAGGGTGAGACTTTCCTCCCCGGACAGATCTTCGTATTTGGCGGCTTTGCACTGCGGGCTAATTCACTTGGCCATCTGGAGCAGATTGAAAGCTACGCCCCTGGCCATCAGGTCAGATTTGGAAGTTTGAACTACACGGCCGACATCCGCGGAGACTAGATCTTCGACGGATTCGAGCCACGGCCGGGCGCGCCGCACTATCACAATGGGTATGACCTAGCTCTGCCGCCGAACAGTACCCCAGAAGTCGTGCCCGCATCAGCTCCGACCCTTAGTTCAGAGACAACTGCGCCAACCGAGGACAGGTGGTTAAACACCACCTAAGGGGCTGCAGTTTCAACGGCGATCGAGCCGAACACCAGCATAATCCGCTGCGCAGCCCGTGACTCCAAGGTGCCGGACTCTTTTCTGACTCCGAACCACCTGCGCCCCTGCCAATCAAACCCGATTGGGAGCCGATCATGGAATTCACCGCCGCGGATATCTTTCAGCACTCGCCCTTTGGCGACATTCTGAATTCACTGAGGTCTCTCTCTTTGTCAGGAGGGCCCTGGCCGGATTATGGCCAACAAGATTGGGATGCGGACGACAAAGAAATTTGACGCCCACCCACCACCCACTTAATAGCCACTGTCGATGATTCAACCAACATGCTTGACTTCGACTCCGCAGACATCGACGGTATGGATGACGATGCGGGAGGCGAAGAGGAACCGCTGCCCACAGGGCGCTGGACGTCCACTTCATCATATGACGTATACATGGTGGACACACCAAAAGGCGACGACGAGGAACGGAAGGATGCACCGAAGGCTTGTTCCCTCGAGAAGCAGTCAAAGCGGCGGCACAAGCGCCGCCCCAAATCCCGCCTCGGCAGAAATAACGGTCACACAGACCCAGCGTTGGAGCAGGGCGAACAACTACCGGACCACGACAATCCAGGGAATCAAACCGAACAAACCAATTCTGTCAAAGATAATAGTCCGGACGACATAACGCCGGACAGGCACCCAGAGCAGCAGGATGCCCGTCAAAGGCTTGTTCCTACCGCGAGGAGTCTAAAAAAGCAGAAGCAAAGGCTCAAGGCCACGCAAGACACACTCCAAGTCAGATGGAGTAAAGTACTCAACACAGCAGCGAAGTACGGCGATAATCGCCCCACCAAGAGCTACCGAAAGCGAAAGTTGCTACCTAAATTCGATGAGGAGGCCTCAGACCCCCCACAACCAAAAATCAAAATAGCCACCTGGCCGGATAGACGACCTCACGGCCAACATCGAACGACAAACAATGCCACTCACACGCCAATACGCGATCCACGCAAGGGCTCACACCAAAAGGACGGCGCAACCAGATCCATCTATGGACCATGCAAGCGCGCCCCAGCATACAATGTAACACAACAAACATCCGAACAACGTGGTACACCCAGATACAGGGGTGCCGCACACCCCATATGTTGCACCGATGAGGTGCTGGACCATGAATTTCCAGAGGGATTCAAACCCGTAAACATCGAGGCATACGACGGAACAATAGACCCTGGGGTCTGGATTGAGGATTATATCCTCCATATCCATATGGCTCGAGGAGATGATCTCCACACCATCAAGTACTTACCCCTCAAGCTCAAAGGGCGAGCTCGTCACTGGCTTAAAGGCCTCCCCGAATACTCCATTGGAAGCTGGGAAGAGCTCGAAGACGCTTTTCGGGCAAATTTTCAAGGGACTTATGTCCGACCTCCGGACGCGGACGATTTGAGTCATATAACTCAATAGCCCGGAGAGTCAGCCCGAAAACTTTGGAACAGGTTTCTTACTAAAAAGAACCAAATTGTCGACTGTCCAGACGCTGAAGCCTTGGCAGCTTTTAAGCATAGCATCCGTGATGAATGGCTTGCCAGACACCTCGGCCAAGAAAAGCCGAGAAAGATGGCAGCATTAACAAGCCTCATGACCCGCTTTTGCGCCGGCGAGGACAACTGGCTAGCCAGGTGTAGCACCAGTGACCCCAGTACATCTGAAGTTAGAGATGGAAACGGGAAATCACGGCGCAACAGCAGTAACAAATGCCGGAATAAAGAAGACAACACGAAGAGCACGGCAGTAAACGCCTAATTCAAAAGCTCTCGGCCAGGTCAGCAAAAGCCGCCCTTTAAAGGCGCCAGAGACGAACTGTCCAGCCTAAACAAAATTCTGGGCCAAATATGTCAGATCCATAGTACCCCTGGTAAACTTGCTAAACATACCCACAGAGAATGTTGGGTCTTCAAGCAGTCCGGCAAGCTCAACGCCGTACACAAGGGGGAGGATGCACCAAGTGAAGACGAGGATGAGCCTCCCAAGCAAGACACTGGGGAACAAAAGAAATTTCCACCGAAGTCAAAACAGTAAACGTGCTACATGTGATCAAGGGAAGAAACAAAATGGCAATCCCAGAAAAATATGCCCAAGTACCTATCACCACGGAATCCTGCCACTGGTCGTCTCAACCGATCACTTTCGACCACCGTGATTACTCAGCAAGTATCCGGCGTGCAGGATGGGCTGCCCTGGTATTTGACCCAATAATTGACGGATATCACTTCACACGAGTCCTGATGGACGGTGGCAGCAGTCTAAACCTAATATATCATGATACAATCCGCGAAATGGGGATAGACCCAACAAAAATTTGCCATAGCAATACTACCTTTAAAGGAGTAACGCCAGGCCCAGGGGCTCATTGCACGGGCTCCCTGCTACTAAAAGTTATATTCGGCTCCCCCGATAACTTTAGCAGCGAACATTTAACTTTCCTCATCGCTCCGTTCCAAAGTGGCTATCAAGCACTACTCGGACGCGAAGCTTTCGCTCGCTTTAATGCAATACCGCACTACGCTTCCCTCACACTCAAGATGCCCGGCCCACGTGGCATCATTACAGTACACAGAAGTATTAAGCGATCTTTGCACGCCGAAGAGAGAGCAGCCGCCTTGGCAGCCGCACACTAATAACGGCCTCACCAAGTAAAGCATTTAACAGGTTGTCAAGACCTCGGACATGGTTAGATGAGTCCGGCACAGCTATATGTAATTCATACCGGATCAATGGTCACACCTCTATATAAGGGGCTCAACGCGTGCAGACAAGTGGCAATTTTTACTCATATTGAATTGTACTTGGTTCCCTTAAAAACTATCCTTTTGCATGACAACTTTTTTCACCTAAGTTCCTCTCTTTTACAGATGATCATCGTGCTACACCCGTCCAGGATACGGCACAACGGAGACACAGGCGTGGACGTGAAGCAGGGACCCGCTCCAAGGATTCTTTTTAGATTAAGACCCTGCGTAAACCTTTTTTACTATCTCTTATTGATACATATCCACCAAATTCTCAGCACAGTTGAGAAGGATGTTGACGTCTTGGCATGTGGCCACGTCAGAATAATGCACGTACCTGGACACAAGGGGCTTCTTACGAAGGGCACTATTTAGGCCTGGTTTATACCATAAAGACCAAATACCTTAGGGAGTGTTCGGCGTCATGAGTTTGGCCTTATGTGCATCAGCTCCGAATCATTGTCTTTGGTCAAATGTTGGGTTCGCCCGGCTCCTATGTTTTGGTGCCTTACGTTCCGCTTTACCGGCTAAGGTAGCACCAAGAGAACTACTGCGATTGTGCCCTGGTTCATCCGGACGAACACCTTAGTAGAGAAAGCTGAAAACTGACTGTCATGATATAGCGTGAGACTGGTCAACCACTCAGTGACCTATCGGAAAGTTAGAATTCCCCCGCCTTAACGAAGGGCCGTTTTCCGGCCAGGCATGTACGCACCCCGCGATCGGGAGAGTGCGGAGCCGCCAGGGGCTATCTAGTAGCCCCACTGTCAAACTCCTATGGCTAACTGAAAGTGTTAAAGCACTATAGTCCGGTTGCCTCGCTCGCTATGCTATCACCTCCTTAATAGGACCAAGACGTTGGGTTAAGTGTGAACACGCGTTTTTTGCAAGCACCTCCGCATTATATGTGCGGGGGTCGAAGCCGACGGCTGCAATCTTTCAGGTTATACACATGTATACATAAACGGCCGCACAGGAGGCATCATACTACTTTGAGGCAAAAGTATAAACATAACCTCATAAAAACTTCATAAAAAGCATTGTGCTTACAATGAGCATACATATCACTCAAACATAATATTTTTTGAGCATTGGGCCTCTATCAAATGAGCACCCTCGAGAACCTCCTCGAAATAGTGCTTGGCAGCCACCCGGCCTATGGCCGAACCCTGCGCCGCAACAGTGGTAGCGTCCATCTCCGCCCAGTATGCTTTAACACGGGCAAGGGCCATTCGCGAGCCTTCTATGCACGCCGACCTCTTCATCGCATTAATGTGCGGCACCGCGTCAAGGACCCGCTGCACTAAGCTGAAATAGCTGTTCGGCTTTGGCCTTTCCGGCCATAGTTGATCCACAACATACCTCATGGCGAGTCCGTACAACCTATTCAGTTCGGCCCATTCGGCTAGCTGGTCAGTCAATGAAAGCGAACGCTCTGGAGCATGGAATTGCGTCCAGAACAACTTGTCCACTTCACGATCTATCTGACCTTGGAAGTACTTGGCCGCATCGGCAGCGCTCGCCGCCAAATCCATATACGCATCTGCCGAACTCCACAGCCGATCCAGAGGGGCATACCGTGGATCTCTGAACTTCCTCCGTAACATGAAGGGTTTCCCAGCCGCAATATCCCCGGCTTCCCGCAGCTCCTCCTTCTTCACTCTCATAGCAGAACGGGTGTCTTTGTCCGCCGCCGCGGCCTTCTCAAGGTCCGTTGCCTTCACTCGGTTTTCTTTCTCAAGGACCCGGCAACGGTCGGCAGTGTCTTTTAATTCGACGGCCATCTTGGCCATCTTCTCTTGGCTCTCGCAATGTGCGGCCTTCTCGGCTTTCAACTCTTCGGCCGCCTTCAAAGCAACCACATTACTAATCCTCGCTTGTTCCTTGGCTCGGGCAAGTTCCACCCGCAAGGCTTCCACGGTGGCAGCTCCATCTGCAGCCACAACATGTTAAAGATAGGCATCATGCTGCTCTTACTATGTGGCATTCACCGGAGAATAACACTTACCATGTGCCTCGTCAAGCCTCTTGTTAACAAGCTCGATGTCGGCGTCTGCCGCATCCAGTTGCCGTTTTAATTTGGCAAACTCACTAGTCCGGCTAGCCACCGAAGCTTCCACCACCTGCACATAGGGGCAGTCTGGTTATTGCCTGGGAATATGATCCTCTGTTCACCGCCGTTCTCGACGACAACGAGAGTCTCAGGGGCTACTATCTACACAGGGCACACCTAACATGTGCAGTACTATC
Organism: Triticum aestivum; assembly: GCF_018294505.1. Classification (NCBI taxonomy): domain Eukaryota; kingdom Viridiplantae; phylum Streptophyta; class Magnoliopsida; order Poales; family Poaceae; genus Triticum; species Triticum aestivum. The sequence goes on from NC_057806.1 coordinate 119,234,468, forward strand.
ACATATTATCTCACATACCTCAAAGCCTGTCAGTAGACTCATAAAGGCTTCATGTAATCCGCTTTCAGCGGACGAGATTCTCTCCATCACCATACCCATCAACATACGGTGCTCTTCTGAGATGGACGCTCGCCCCACCCACTCCCTCAGAACGTCCGACCGCACACCAGACGGTGTCGGACTCTTTTGTATGCTCTCTTCGGGAGCCAGACACTGGGGACTTCAAGGGTCTACGGGATTATCTTCTGGCCTCACCGGATCCGGAGAGGCCCTCCGCGATGACACTATGGGGTCGCCCGCTTATGGAGCGGAGGAGTCCGGGGGAGGCGTTTCGCTCTCCATCATCTCTGGAAGAAGATCCCCCGAAGACGAGCTCATTTGAGAGGGGCTAAGGCCCGAACTGCAAGATATATGCGGTGGTAATTTTCTTAGAGAAAAAAGATAGCATACCTTTACTATTAAAATATTTTGGATCACTTACGACTCGTTGGAGGGCTGATCCCCCCGCGGACTATGTGCGGCAAAAGCACCCCCCGAGGCAGGGCCCTCTGTGGGAGACTTCTTCTCCTGTTTGGAGGCTTCGGCTTCCGGATCCTCGGAAGCAGTCCTTTTTCTCCCCCGGTCGTCCTCCTTCGTGGAGACGCTCGTTCCCTCGGTTGGAACAGGCAGCGATGGGGGCCTGCGTCCGCCCGTATTATCCCCCCCGGTATCTTACTTCAAGGGCTCCGGGCAAGGTGCGACCTCGAGCTTCTTTTCCAATACCGGATTTTCCAAACCCTCAGGGAGGGGGGCCAAACACCGAATTATCTTCGCCTTTGTTAGCCACTCCTGGTCAAAAAGCAAACTCTCAGAAATAACTTCGAATAAAAGACAGTGTGTTCGGCTAGAGGATTTCTTACTTGTTTGGCGGCGCGGTTACTGCTCAGGCCCACGTCCTCGGTAATATCCGGACATTCTACTTCAGGTCCAAAGAATGACTTGTACATCTCCTCGTGCGTCAGGCCGACGAAACTTTGAATGGCACGTGGTCCCTCTGGGTTGAACTCCCACAAGCGAAGGGGCCAGCGTTTGCAAGGCTGGACTTGACGAACCAGCATAACTTGTATTACCGCAACCAAATTAAAATCTCCCTCGAAGAGATCTCGGATGCGGCTTTGCAGCATAGGCACGTCCTTGGCTGGACCCTAGCTCAGACCCCTGCTAATCCATGACATCAGTTGTGGTGGGGGGCCCGAGCGAAAAGCGGGGGCCGCCGCCCACTTGGCACTTCTGGGAGCCATGACGTAAAACCACTCCCGCTGCCATAATTCGGACACCTTTGGAAAGGTACCTTTCGGCCATGGAGCTCCTGCCATCTTGCCTATTGATGCACCTCCGCATGCTACATGTTTCCCCTCGATCATCTTCGGCTTTACTTCAAAGGTCTTGATCCACAGGCCGAAGTGAGGGGTAACACGGAGGAAGGCCTCACACAAGACAATAAATGTCGTGATCTGGAGAAAGGAGTCCGGAGCTAGATCCTGGAAATCTAGCCCGTAATAAAACATCAAACCTCTGACGAAAGGATCCAGAGTGAGGCCTAGACCTCGGAGGAAGTGCGAGATGAACACAATGTTCTCGTTGGGTTCGGGAGTAGGGATGATCTGCCCTCGAGCAGGCAGCCGATACGAAACCTCGACGGTCAGGTATCTGGCCTCCCTCAACTTCTTAATGTCCTCTTCCGTAACGGAGGAGGGCGTCCATCGGCCTTGAAGGCTGGATTCGGACATGGTTGAAGATCTGGAGCACCTAACCTGGGCTTTGGGTGTTAGAACTCGAGGCGGGGGAAGCGTTCGATTGAGCACGAGAGGGAAAAAGCGAAAACCTTGTCCCCTTATAAAGAGGGTGAATATCAAGCATCCTCTCCGTAGCCGTTTGGGACTTGCCTATAATCTAGGGGTCCTAGACACGATTGGGTTACCCACGACCGCATTAATGAGAATCCCGTAATAAGGGGACACGATCTCTTCTTTGACAAGACGTGTCGAAAAACTGCCTCGCGTTATGTGCAGGGCTGGTTAAAAGAAACGGTTCGAATAATCACCGGGCCATGACGTAATGTCGTGTTGCCAAAACAAGCTAGCAAATTAGATCTGCGAAAATATTATTCTCTCTACAGTGGAATGTTGAACTTATTTTGCAGGGTCAGACACTATCCTCGTATTCAAATTCCTCTGTGATGTATTCGGAGAGGGAACCCGCCTTGCAATGTCGAAGACAATACTGCGCGCCGGACTCATCGTCATTGAAGCCTGGTTAAGGGGCTACTGAGGGAGTCCTAGATTAGGGGGTCTCTGGACAGCCGGACTATCTCCATTGGTCGGACTGTTAGACTATGAAGATACAAGATTGAAGACTTCGTCTCGTGTCCGGATGGGACTCTACTTGGCGTGGAAGGCAAGCTAGGCAATACGAATATGGATATCTCCTCCTTTGTAACCGACCTTGTGTAACCCTAACCCTCTCCGGTGTCTATATAAACCGAAGGGTTTTAGTCCGTAGAACAACAATCACAACATACAATCATACCGTAGGCTAGCTTCTAGGGTTTAGCCTCTCTGATCTCATGGTAGATCTACTCTTGTACTACCCATATCATCAATATTAATCAAGCAGGACGTAGGGTTTTACCTCCATCAAGAGGGCCCGAACATGGGTAAAACTTCGTGTCCCCTGCCTCCTGTTACCATCCGGCCTAGACGCACAGTTCGGGACCCCCTACCCGAGATCCGCCGGTTTTGACACCGACATCGACCGCTATCCAGCATGCATCTAGAGTATTAAGTTCATGAAAACAGAGTAACGCCTTAAGCGAGATGACATGATGTAGAGGGATAAATTCATGCAATATTATAAAAACCCCATCTTGTTATCCTCGATGGCAACAATACAATACGTGCCTTGCTGCCCCTACTGTCACTGGGAAAGGACACCGCAAGATTGAACCCAAAGCTAAGCACTTCTCCCATTGCAAGAAAGACCAATCTAGTAGGCCAAACCAAACTGATAATTCGAAGAGACTTGCAAAGATAACCAATCATACATAAAAGAATTTAGAGAAGATTCAAATATTGTTCATAGATAATCTTGATCATAAACCCACAATTCATCGGTCTCAGCAAACACACCGCAAAAAGAAGATTACATCGAATAGATCTCCACAAGAGAGGGGGAGAACACTGTATTGAGATCCAAAGAGAGAGAAGAAGCCATCTAGCTAATAACTATGGACCCGAAGGTCTGAGGTAAACTACTCACACTTCATCGAAGAGGCTATGGTGTTGATGTAGAAGCCCTCCATGATGGATGCCCCCTCCGGCGGAGCTCCAGAACAGGCCCCAAGATGGGATCTCGTGGATACATAAGGTTGCGGCGGTGGAATTAGGTTTTTGGCTCCGTATCTGATTGTTTGGGTGTACGTAGGTATATATAGGAGGAAGGAGCACGTCAGTGGAGCAACAGGGGGCCCATGAGGGTGGAGGGCGCGCCTGTTGGGGGGGGGGGTAGGCGCGCCCCCTACCTTGTGGCTTCCCTGTTGGTTGCTTAACGTAGGTTCCAAGTCTCATGGATCTTGTTTGGTGAGAAAATCACGTTCCTGAAGGTTTCATTCCGTTTGGACTCCGTTTGATATTCCTTTTCCTAAAATTGGCAAAAACATCAATTCTGGGCTGGGCCTCCGGTTAATAGGTTAGTCCCAAAAATAATATAAAAGTGGATAGTAAAGCCCAATATTGTCCAATACAGTAGATAATATAGCATGGAGCAATCAAAAATTATAGATACGTTGGAGACATATCACTTAATAGAATGCTTCATGTGCTTCACTTATATCATTTGAAGTTTGGATTGCCTGTTTCTCTTCACATTGAAAACCGCCATTTTGTAGAATGCTCTTTTGCTTCACTTATATTTGTTAGAGCGTGGGCATATCTTTTGTAGAAAGAATTAAACTCTCTTGCTTCACTTATATCTATTTAGAGAGATGACAGGAATTGGTCATTCACATGGTTAGTCATAAAATCCTACATAAAACTTGTAGATCACTGAATATGATATGTTTGATTCCTTGCAATAGTTTTGCGATATAAAGATGGTGATATTAGATTCATGCTAGTGGGTAGTTGTGGATTGTAGAAATACTTGTGTTGAGGTTTGTGATTCCCGTAGCATGCACGTATGGTGAACCGTTATGTAACGAAGTTGGAGCATGAGGTATTTATTGATTGTCTTCCTTATGAGTGGTGGTTTGGGACGAGCGATGGTCTTTTCCTACCAATCTATCCCCCTAGGAGCATGCGTGTAGTACTTTGTTTCGATGACTAATAATTTTTTGCAATAAGTATGTGAGTTCTTTTTGACTAATGTTGAGTCCATGGATTATACGCACTCTCACCCTTCCATCATTGAAAGCCTCTTCGGTACCGTGCATTGTACTTTCTCACCTCGAGAGTTGGTGCAAACTTCGCCGGTGCATCCAAACCCCGTGATATGATACGCTCTATCACACATAAGCCTCCTTATATCTTCCTCAAAACAGCCACCATACGTACCTATTATGGCATTTCCATAGCCATTCCGAGATATATTGCCATGCAACTTCCATCATCATCATATACATGAGTTGAGTATTTATTGTCATATTTCTTTGCATGATCGTAAGATAGCTAGCATGATGTATTCATGGCTTGTCCGTTTTTTGATGTCATTACTACGCTAGATCATTGCACATCCCGGTACACCGCCGGAGGCATTCATATAGAGTCATATCTTTGTTGTAGTATCGAGTTGTAATATTGAGTTGTAAGTAAATAAAAGTGTGATGATCATCATTATTAGAACATTGTCCCATGATCAAAATAAAAGTGGCCAAAGAAGCCCCCCCAAAAAAGATAGAGGCCAAAGAAGCCTACAAAAAAGAAAAAAAGAAAAAAAGGAAAAAAAGGAAAAAAGGAAAAAAGAGAAAAAAAGAGAAGGGACAATGTTACTATCCTTTTACCACACTTGTGCTTTAGAGTCGCACCATGTTCTTCATATAGAGAGTCTCTTGAGTTATCACTTTTATATACTAGTGGGAATTTTCATTATAGAACTTGGCTTGTATATTCCAACAATGGGCTTCCTCAAATGCTCTAGGTCTTCATGAGCAAGCAAGTTGGATGCACACCCACTTAGTTTCAGTTTGAGCTTTCATACACTTATAGCTCTTAGTGCATCCGTTGCATGGCAATCCCTACTCCTCACATTGACATCAATTGATGGGCATCTCCATAGCCCGTTGATTAGCCGCGTTGATGTGAGACTTTCTCCCTTTTTGTCTTCTCCACACAACCTCCACCATCATATTCTATTCCACCTATAGTGCTATATCCATGGCTCACGCTCATGTACTGCGTGAAAGTTGAAAAGGTTTCAGAACATCAAAAGTATGAAACAATTGCTTGGCTTGTCATCGGGGTTGTACATGATTTGAATGCTTTGTGTGGTGAAGATGGAGCATAGCCAGACCATATGATTTTGTAGGGATAACTTTCTTTGGCCATGTTATTTTGAAAAGACATGATTGCTTTATTAGTATGCTTGAATTATTATTATCTTAAAGTCAAATAATAGACTATTGCTTTGAATCACTCGTGTCTTAATATTCATGCTATGATTAGATTATGTGATCAAGATTATGCTAGGTAGCACTCCACATAAAAAATTATCTTTTTTATCATTTACCTACTCGAGGACGAGCAGGAATTAAGCTTGGGGATGCTGATACGTCTCCATCGTATCTATAATTTTTGATTGTTCCATGACAATATTATACAACTTTCATATACTATACTTTTGGCAACTTTTTATACTATTTTTGGGACTAACATATTGATCCAGTGCCCAGTGCCAGTTCCTGTTTGTTGCATGTTTTGTGTTTGGCAGAAATTCCATATCAAACAGAGTCCAAACGGGATAAAAACTAACGGAGATTTTTTTGGAATATATGTGACTTTTGGGAAGAAGAATCAACGCGAGAAGATGCTCGAGGGGGCCACGAGGCAGGGGGCGCCCCAGGGGGTTAGGAGCGCCCTGGGCCCTCCTGTCCACCCCGTAAGGCAGTTGGTGCCCTTCTTCGCCGCAAGAAAGCTAATATCCGGATAAAAATCGTGTCCAAAAGTCAGCCCAATCGGAGTTACGGGTCTCCGGGAATTTAAGAAACGGTGAAAAGGAAGAATCTGGAACGCAGAAACAGAGAGCGATAGAGAGACATATCCAATCTCAGAGGGGCTCTCGCTCCTCCCGTGCAATGGAGGCCATGGACCAGAGGGGAAACCCTTCTCCTGTCTAGGGGGAAGGTCAAGGAAGAAGAAGAAGAAGGGGGCCCTCTCCCCCTCTCCTCCGGTGGCATGGGAACGCCACCGGGGCCATCATCATCACTGCAATCTACACCAACAACTTCACCGCCATCATCACCAACTCTTCCCCCCCTCTATGCAGCGGTGTAACCCCTTTTTTACCCGCTGTAATCTCTACTTAAACATGGTGCTCAATGCTATATATTATTTCCCAATGATGTATGGCTATCCTATGATGTTTGAGTAGATTTGTTTTGTCCTATGGGTTAATTGATGATCGTGATTGGTTTGAGTTGCATGTTTTATTATTGGTGCTATCCTATGGTGCTCTTCCTGTCGCACAAGCATGAGGGATCCCCGTTGTAGGGTTTGCAATATGTTCATGATTTGCATATGGTGGGTGGCGTGAGTGACAGAAGCACAGAACTGAGTAAGTAGGTTGTCTGCGTATGGGAGTAAAGAGGACTTCATGCCTTATAATGCTATGGTTGGGTTTTACCTTAATGGTCTTTAGTAGTTGCGGATGCTTGCTAGAGTTCCAATCATAAGTGCATATGATCCAAGAAGAGAATGTATGTTAGCTTATGCCTCTCCCTCATATAAAATTGCAATAGTTATTACCGGTCTAGTTATCGATTGCCTAGGGACAAATAACTTTCTTGTGTGACAAAAAGCTCTCCACTAAAACTAACTTAGTTGTGTCTTTATCTAAACAGACCCTACTTTTTATTTACGCGCTCTTTATTATCTTGCAAACCTATCCAACAACACCTACAAAATACTTCTAGTTTCATACTTGTTCTAGGTAAAGCGAATGTTAAGCGTGCGTAGAGTTGTATCGGTGGTCGGTAGAACTTGAGGGAATATTTGTTCTACCTTTAGCTCCTCGTTGGGTTCGACACTCTTACTTATCGAAATAGGCTACAATTGATCCCCTATACTTATGGGTTATCAATCATACCCCTTTATTACCCAGTTTTTATGCATTAGCTACAATCCTCAAGCATTGCATGAGTAGGATCTTTCAAACATCTGGGATTGGGAAGTAGATGATGAGGTAGAACATATTGCCCTTTTATTATCAAACCCTTGGGAGCTACTTCTAAGTTATGCTTAGGTTTGAGGGATCCATGACAGATGTGAGATTTTTAATTAATGGTTAACTTAAGGTGGCTACTTAAATACGCATCTGGGTGGATTGGTTGCGGGGACCTGGGGATATACCAGTGTTGTCCTTTGGTTCGCCACCCAGGTTCAAAGGGATCATAAGGTTATTCATGCTAGAACCTTCCGTGTGCAGCCACAAGCTATTATGGGCTCTAGCATAGTTGAGTATGTTGCATGACCTCTTTTCAGTGGTGGGCTAGAAGATGTAGGGAAAAGTAGGTGTAACTGTCACCCAGGGTAAAGAGTTAATGTTTCTAAAAGGCTGTGTCTCGGTCATCCATTTCTCAAACACCCTGTAGTGCGAGAAATCCAACGGAGGAGATCGAGTCTTGTGGGGAAAAGTGCGCAATCCTCTGCAGAGTGTACAAACTAATCATGGTTAGCCGTGTCCCCGGTTATGGACATCTTGAGTATCTGGTTATTGGATTATCATGTTGATCTCATCACTCTAAGTTAATTTGTTGGGTTGTTAATTACTGTTTAATTGGGATTGAGATGGGGTTACCATTCTCAATGATTATCAACTACCATGATAGTTAAATAAAATATATTCCTTTGTTGTAGGAAAAAAATGGCTTTTCGCTAAAACATTATAACCACAGAGCCTCCACCAGCCATATATGCATGTAGTGATAGCATTTACTTGTTCATTGCTCTATTGTGTTATCTTCTCAGCATATTCCATGTGCTGACCCGTTTCGGGCTACAACATATCATGTTGCAGACTTTTCAGACGAAGAGTAAGGTGCGCTAGGTCGTTTGTCATGCACTCAGCTATGTTGTTAGAGTTGATGGACTCACTTTATCTTCCAAGCCTTCCACTGTTATCTTATTTAGATGGCCTTAAGCCATATTATTGTATTAAGTTCTCTTGAGACTATTGATGTAATAAGTGTGTGATTGCTACTCTGTTATAAATCCTTCGAATTACTGTGTGTGTTAGCATTATCGATCCAGGGATGACACTTATACACAGAGATTTGATTGTTTGAGGTCAGATCGCTACAAGATGGTATCAGAGCACACACTGAATGTAGTACACGACCACTAAGATAAGCCATAGGTCACTCTTCTCTACTCATTTCTGACTCCTCTCCATTTTCCACTCTATAGGATGGTGGACTCAAGGAACAAGTTTGCACAACCGGATGAGACACACCTTTTGGGAGACACTTGAAGGAACTCACTAGGTACCTAAACATCGGAATACCAAGCTTCACCAGGACCTACACCGTCACTTTACCGGAAGAGGAGTGTTGGATGATTTGCGTTCAAGTTCCAGGAAGGACATTTACGCCAGTTCCTGAACCCATAGAGTTTTCCTTTGATGCACCAACCTAGAGTCTAGGAAAGAGCATGGCAGCCCACATCGCCACGGGACGCATCGGCGAAGTTTATTAGAAGGATCTTTAGGACACCATCTACCAGATATGTGGGTGCCGAGATGAGCAATGGGAGATGATCAGCACCAAGAGAGACAGGTCCATTGCACCTTTCATCCAATAGTTAAACCAAAACATTCATCGCCAGGAGAACCAGATGTGCGCGAGCATGATAGATCTGAAGAAGTTGATGACTAGGAACATGGAGCTTGAAGAGGAACTCAAGTCTACACACGGCGGATACGAGGAGGAAATCACAATACTAGTGGAGAAGAATGACGACCTGTCGGTGTACAAAAGTAGGGGGCTCTCCTTTTGCACCCCTTTACTTGTGCACGGGCAGTTAGAGCCGCGCCCACGACCACACTAAGCAAGGCAGAGGAGGGATGGCGGAGCACAAGACGACCAAAGCGACGCCAAGACCAGAGGCGCGAAGAGAGCAAGAGGGCAAGGTGGACTCCCCCGACAAGACCCTTGCCGGGGAGGCTTCCGCAGCCTCGGCAAGATCCTTGCCAGGGCAACTTGCCTGACGCCCGCGGAGCGCGCCACCCTTGAGCCCAAGGGGTTCCAACATGATATTGGAACTAAGGCTCGGGAGGCACCTCCATGGTGGCATGCAAATCTTTGTAGAGATCATAGATACACAAGAACAAATGGGAAACAGAAGACGACGAGCCATGGCGAGACCCTTGCCAAGGAGATCCACGAGACCCCCGACAAGATCCTTGCTGGGGATGACCGCGGTGCCGCAGCGAGACCCTTCTGGGCCCTCGGCAAGATCCTTGCCGAGGATGCCTGTGGGGCCGCAGCCAGGCCCGCGTCTGCTAAAGACTCCACCGCCGCTCCCATGTAGTTGCCAGCTCGACCAGCTGGGCAGGCATCTGAGTGGCAGCGCGCGGCCTCTACACCAACTCAGCAAGCACCTGCATGGTGGCATGCAAATCTTCGTGAAGGCTCCACCACCGCGCCAGCCCAGCAGCCAGCCAACATGGTGCTACAACGCCTCGTCAGCCTGGATGCGCGTCGGAGCCAGGCGAGGCGACGACAGCTGGGACGAGCTTCTTTGCCGTCCCCAATAAAGCAAGAGGGGCACGTCGTTAGCACATTAAATGTGTTCGTCCGACGATGCCAGGGGATAGACTCAGCCCCTGTACACCTTTCCACCTCCTGTGTGCCACTATGGCGGCCCCTTGTTGACTATAAAAGGAGGCCTGAGGCGTACTAGAGGGGGATTCAGATCTTTTGAACTAGAGAGCCACTGCAGCTAGTTCAAGAACATAAGAACACCAAAATATACATCAAAGCAGGACTAGGGTTTTACGCCTCTCCACGGCTCGAACCTGGGTAAACGATTTGTGTGCTGACTGCCAGACCCGCTCTTTGCACAATGCCGCGCCCGCCAACCGTAGAAGGGATCCTAGTGACCCCATAGGTGTCGTTTCGCACCGACATCTCTGGCGCGCCAGGTAGGGGGTGCGCAGTTTGAGAATCCGATCTAGCAGTTAATTTAGCAGTTCTTCATAGCCATGGCTCCTAACAAGAAGACGATCACAGTGATCGGTTCATCAGGGGCCGAACGGCCCGTACCAGTATGGGCGAGTGGTGGAGCGGTCGCGGACGGAAGCTGAGCCGCGGCTCGCGAACACCCTCATTGCTCTGGAAGCCAAAGCCTGGCGAGCGGCGTCGTTCGTGCGCGAGACGACGGGCCACACACCACCAAATCCAAAGATGGAGCCAGGCCCCCCGCAGGCGGCGCGGGGCCCTCCAGGGGAGGCGTCGTGCCACCCACGGGCGGCACGGCGACTTCCGAGGCGCCTATGCCGGCGCCCTCGATGTGCTCTTCCCAGGTTGTGCGCGACGAGCAGCGTCACCATGCCGGTGACCCTGGGCACCATCGTGGGAAGAGTCCCGTGCATCATTCACGGGACGTAGAAGGCCAGCACGTGTGCCAAAGCGCTGGCGAAAACGGTGTACAGCCGCCAGGCCATGATAGAGCTCCTTCTAACGTGGTTAGAAGTCGGAGAGCATCACGGTCCACACAGCTTCCGCCACCACCCACGCCAGCAGAAGCTTTGGCACGCGCGCAGTTGCTCCTCAACTTTCCTCCTGCTGTGGAGAAACTCGATGAGTGGAGAGCCACCATCCGAAGCCTCGTCGGCGTTGCCAACAAAGATGAGCCGCGACCGGCGGGGCCCTCTGGTCGACGCTCCGTCGAGCCGCCGCATGCCAGTGGTGGAAGGATCGGGGGCGCTGCGGCCATGGTGCACTCTCCTCCTCTGCGCCAGCCACCGCGGTTGTCGATCCATCGTGACGACGCTTGTGATAACATTTCCATAGCATCGTCCGACCCATGGACCCACCGCGATCAGCACCAAGTTCTTCGGGAGCGAGCCCATGAAGACGCTCGAACCACCATCGAGCGCCGGCGCGATGCACCCCACCAGTTAGATAGGCGGGCAGGGCCTACTATGGACCACCCAACACCGAGGGGCTCTAGCGACCAACCCTACGAGGTTAGTTGCCCGGCCATCACCCGTGAGCTATGGCAATTCCAGTGGCCCTCCCGCCGCACGTTCAAGCCAGATGTTGGCGAGAAGTACAACGACAAGACCCACCCATCAGAGTTCCTCAGCATCTACACCATTGCGATGCAAGCTGCTGGTGCCCGCGATGACAAGGTGCTTGCCAATTACTTCCCGCTGGCACTCAAGCCCAATGTCATGTCGTGGCTGATGCACTTGCCGACAGATTCCATTTCTTCTTGGTCGGACTTGTGCCATGAGTTCGTTGGCGCCTTTACCGGAGGCCACCAAGCTCATGGCCAGGCAAGCGATTTGCATATCATCCCCCAGAAGGAAGGTGAAACCCTGTGCAAGTACATGCAGAGGTTCAACTGAGTGCAGTACAACATCCCTGATGTTCATCCCGCCGCCGTGATCAGCGCATTCCATCAAAATATGTGCAACCGCAAGATGCGTGAAGAGCTGGCAATGAATAAGGTCAAAGATGTGGCCGAACTCTATGTTCTGGCTGATAGGTGTGCTCAGGCTGAAGAGGGGAGGAAGTACCCCGACGAGGACACCGGCGTTGAAATCGAGTCCACTGACGAAGACACAGCCACCCCGACGAAGAAGGGCCGGTGCCGCAACAGGAAGTGCAAGGGAAAGACCGTGCTTGCCGTTGAGGGATCCGAGGACACCGGCACTGCCAAGAAGGCCAAGGCAGACGACCCCGACAAAGAAATTGCCGAGTGCGCCGCTTGCCAGGCCTTGGCGGCTGCCGACAAACCAGGAGGCTCCGACAAGCAATATTGCAAGATCCACCGCACCAAGGGCCATGACCTCCAGAACTGCGGCAAGTCGAGCTGCTTGCTGAGAAGCAAAAAACTGAGTATGAGAGGCGGGACAAGGAGAAGGGCCAGGATGGTGCCTCCTTGGCTGCCGCGGTAAGGATAATCAGCAAGAGAGGCCCGCTCAGGGCTGCAACAAGAAGCAACACTACAAAAAAAAGACACATCCGTGACATTTTGGGATAAACGAATTTTTTTCTGTCATACATATGACACTTCTATGACGATAATTGTGACAAAACCCGGTATCATCATAGATGTGGTGGGCTCCATCTTCTATGACAAAAAATCATGACAGAAAATGGGCTTTTCGTCCTGGGCGGGCCGGAGACGCAGCTTGATACGTCTCCAACGTATCTATAATTTTTGATTGCTCCATGCTATATTATCTACTGTTTTGGGCAATATTGGGCTTTATTATCCACTTTTATATTACTTTTGGGACTAACCTATTAACCAGAGGCCCAACCCAGATTTGTTGTTTTATGCCTATTTCAGTGTTTCAAAGAAAAGGAATATCAAACGGAGTCGAAACGGAACGAAATCAACTAGAGAAGTTATTTTTGGAAGGAAACCTATCGGATAGACTTGGACCCAACGTCAGAAGATGAAGGAGGAGCTCACGAGGGTAGGGGGCGCGCCCCCCTGCCTCGTGCCCCCCCATCGGTCCACCGACGTACTCCTTGCACCCATATATACCTACGTATCGTAAAACTTCCAGAACAGACAATAGATCGGGAGTTCCACCGCCAGAAGCCTCCGTAGCCACCGAAAGCCAATCTAGACCCGTTCCGGCACCCTGCCGGAGGGGGCAATCCTTCTCCAGTGGCCATCTTCATCATCCCGGTGCTCTCCATGACGAGGAGGGAGTAGTTCTCCCTTGGGGCTGAGGGTATGTACCAGTAGCTATGTGTTTGATCTCTCTCTCCCGTGTTCTTGAGATGATACGATCTTGATGTATCGCGAGCTTTGCTATTATAGTTGGATCTTATGTTTGTCCTCCCCCTCTACTCTCTTGTAATGAATTGAGTTTCCCCTTTGAAATTATCTTATCGGATTGAGTCTTTAAAGATTTGAGAACACTTGATGTATGTCTTGCCGCGGATATCTGTGGTGACAATGGGATATCACGTGATTCACTTGATGTATGTTTTGGTGATCAACTTGCGGGTTTCGCCCATGAACCTATGCATAGGGGTTGGCACACGTTTTCGTCGTGATTCTCCGGTAGAACTTTGGGGCACTCTTTGAGGTCCCTTGTGTTGGTTGAATAGATGAATCTGAGATCGTGTGATGCATATCGTATAATTATACCCACGGATACTTGAGGTGACATTGGAGTATCTAGGTGACATTAGGGTTTTGGTTGATTTGTGTCTTAAGCTGTTATTCTAGTACGAACTGTAGGGCTATTTGTGACACTTATAGGAATAGCCCAACGGATTGATTGGAAAGAATAACTTTGAGGTGGTTTCGTACCCTACCATAATCTCTTCATTTGTTCTCCGCTATTAGTGACTTTGGAGTGACTCTTTGTTGCATGTTGAGGGATAGTTATGTGATCCAATTATGTTTGTATTGTTGAGGGAACTTACACTAGCGAAAGTATTGTAGCGACCCGACCCGAGTGGGTCAAGTCTCTGTGCTTAAGTGTCATCCCTGGATCGGTATGCTGACACACACAGTACACGAGGATTTATAACAGAGGTAAATCACATGTAAAAGTAACGTAAATACTATTACCTCAAATCCAAAATAGCGGAAGTAACAAGGTTGTGTATTCCCATCAACACCAATGGCAAAGTTGAGTGTAGAAATCGTAACCCTAACGTATCACTTACTCGTCGTAAGATAATCCTGCAACATGAGATGTTGCAGCCACAGAGGGTGAGTACATTGAATGTACTGGCAAACTCGCACCATAGAGAAAATGATGAACAATGGCTATCACTATATGCATATATGGCTGGTGGAAAAGCTCTATGGTTATAATGTTTTTGCGAAAAGCCAATTTTTCCCTACTGCAAAGGAATACATTTTAATTAACTATCATGGTGGTTGTTGAACATTGAGAATGGTTGACAGCATTCTCAATCCCAATTAAGCATCATCATTAAAACCCAACAATATTCATTTAAAGTAACGTGATGAGATCATAGGATAATCCAAGAACTAGATACTCAAAATGTCCATAACCGGGGACACGGCTAATCATGATTAGTTTGTACACTCTGCAGAGGTTTGCGCACTTTTCCCCACAAGACTCGATCGCCTCCGTTGGATTTCTCGCACTACATGGTGTTTGAGAAATGGATGACCGAGACAGAGTCTTTCAGAAGTGCTAGCACCTTACGATGGATAGACCGGTACACCTACTTTCCCGTACATCTGCTAGTCTACCCTGTAAGAGTTCGCACGACTTATTCAACTATGCCAGAGCCCATAATGGCTTGTGGCTGCACACGGAAGTTTCTAGTTTGAAAAAATCTCATGATCCCTTTGAGCCTGGGTGGCGGTCCAAAAGAAAACAGGCAAATCCTGGATTACCCAGGTGCCTAGACAGGAAAATCCTAGAATAACCAGGTGCCTCAATCCACCCAGATGTGTGGTTAAGTTGCCACCTTAAGTAAACCATTAATTAACAATCTCACATCTGTCATGGATACTCTCAAAACCCAATCCACGTCTACGAGCATAGCATGGCCATGTAAGCATAACGTAAAAGTAACTCCCAAGGTTTGAATGCAGGGCAATAGGTTCCTACCTCATCAACTACTTCCCAATACCCACATGTTATCAATCCTACTCATGCAATGTTTGAGGGTGAAGCTAATGCATAAAAACTGGGTATGGAAGGGGATATGATCAAGGTGTGAACTTGCCTGCAATGTTGATGAAGATGATTCGCACTCAAAACTCTTGATAGTTCTACTCGTCACACTCCGGTCAATCTATCGTAAGCAAGCAGTAGTAACCACACATAAGCAATCACTCAAAAGATCGGGAAGAACGAAGAAAACAATTCGAAAAACATCGAAACCAAGCAAATAACTCTTGCAACATAAAACAATTTCTAACAGTACCAAAATTATGTGAATTTGGCCTTATTAGAATGTTTAGGTCAAGAGCTTCGATTTGCAAAAAGAATCAACTCAAACGGAGCTACGAAACTCAAGTTATGATCAAACGAAGTTTGAATTCAGATCTGATCTAATTCAAATTTTAAACTTTTCAAAAACATGTTTGAGTTGGATTACTGGACAGAGGAGATCATAACGAAGACGTGGGCGTTGGTTTCGTTGGATTTGGATAAACGAGTAAAAAGTTATAGTCGTTTGAAACCGAGGGACTAATCTGTAAGAAAAACTATCACAAATAGGTCCCTGGCCAAAAATAACAGAAGAGGAAGAAACTAAAGGGCGAACGTTTACTAAGTAACTAGTTTTAAAAGAAAAACCGGTTTTAAACGGAAAACCAAAGAAAAAAACCCTAAATAAACCGGCGAACCGGGGCGGTTATTACCGGTTCGGGGGAAGAAAACCCGACGGCGGCGGCGGCGTTCATCGGCGTCCGAGAAGACGGCGGCGGCGGCTCGGGCTTGACCGGAGCGGCAGCTCTGGTGGCCTACGGCGAGGGCGGAGTGGACGGGGAGGGGCGGAGTGGAGCGGCGGAGTCGTCGGCGGGGTCAGCTGCGGTCGAGGGCGACGGAGCGGAGCGGGCGACGGCAGCGGATCTCGTCGGAGTTTGCAACACCGGCGAGGGGGTGCGGGGCATCGGCAGCTGCGGCTTGAGGGGAACACGAGGCCGGGGCCTCGGTATTTAACGAAGGGGGCGAGGCGGTGGCTTGGGCGAGGGGCAAGGCGGCGCGGGGTGGACGTCGAGTCGGACACGGCGGCGGCCGGCGACGTGTGCTGGAGTTGGACTCCGGCTCGGCTTGGGGAAGAAGAAGTTGACAGGTGGGGTCCACCTGTCGGCGGCTGGCGAAGCGGCGTCCGCGCGACGGAGCAAGCGGGCGAGCGAGGCGTAGCTGGTTCGGGCGCGGGGAGTTGCTGGGCTGCGGCTGTCCTGGTCCGGTTGGCTGGGCCGGCCCAGTCGGGAATTTTTTTTTAAAGATTTTTTTTCAGACAAACAAAACAGAATAAAACAAATAGAAATAAAAACAATAGTATATAGGCATATAATATATCAAAATTTTCAGAAAAAGATTCTCTACGACATGAACATTTTTCTAGCATTAAATAAAATTCGCACAAATTTAGATAAAATAAAGAGTGCTACTGGTCTATTAAAATCCAACTAAAATCATTTTAAAAATACCAAAATTAATTCAAATTGATTTCTCTCCAATTTTCTGTTGTAGGGAATCATGTTACCCTAATTTCCATATATTTTATTTTTGGAGAAAAATAATTTGAATAAAACTCAAATAACTCCAAATTGAAAATAAATTCAAAAGAACTTTGAATTTAATTCTTTGAAACTCCCAACTCGTATTTCATATAATTTGAAGAAGTCATTTTATCTTCTCTCACGAAAATCATTGAGTTGCAGAAAGTTTCTGAGTTGGAAAATATTTCCAAATGAAATTCAAATATTTTCAAAAACCCTTTTCATTTATATTTTAAATGGAAAAAGTCATATCATCTTCGCTCAAGGGTTTTGTATTTGAAAAGAATTTGAATTCATGGAGATCAGAAAGCAAATATGAAAGTTTGGGAAAGTCCTTTTATTCCCTCTCATTTAACTTTCAGAAGTTTCGAATTCACTCACTTTCAGACAATCAATCAAACAATCAATCAAATCTATCTATTTGTTTATAACATTCCAAAATTTAGAATTTTGGGATGTTACAAACCTACCACCCTTAAAATGAATCTCGCCATCGAGATTCGGAGAGGCTAGCAAGAAATAGGTTAGGGTTTGGGGGTCTCCTCAAAATTCATCGATCGTCTCCGGGGTCTGGGGTGCTACCACCCTTAGAAACATCGTTACGGTCCCATCAATACTCATATACTCCATCCTTATGCTTGACAGGGTCGGTCTTCTCAGATCCTCAAGAAAATTCCTTCTCTGAGCTCTTCCGGTAGTGGCATAACCTTTTCCTCAATTCTTCTATCCTTTTATCTTGGTAAGGTTATTCCGAGATTGGGTCTTCTTAGCTGACGGGTCTGGCGCCAAAACTAAACAACTATCGATATCTCATGGTGGTCAACAATTTGTGGTTTCTCCTGCAGGAAATGGGTCTGGGTGATCCTCACCGTATAACCTACGATTGGCAGCAACTGCCTTGTACAAGGGAAAAATACTTATGCCATTCTAAGTTTAAACAGGGTTTTGATCGTCGTCTCTCTACTATAGGTAAGTCACTCAGATTTACCACCCCATATAGCAAGGCGAATAATAAGAGTAAGTCGGTATGGTGATCAATCCATCCCGCACCCAAATTATTACCTTGTATACGGTTTAGCGAATCTCGCATTGTAACACTCGGTCATCCTCACAAGCATCGCAGAATTTCTCTCGTCGACGAACCAAGTTTGGAATAATCCATTGATTCTGCAAGCCAGACAAACATCTATCGTTCCTTCACAACTCTCAGGTTTTGCGTAAACTCCTATAAAATCGTCTGTCGACAAAGGTATATCCACTTCCAGGGTTTTTCCTTCAGCAAGAATGTGCTTGCTTCTTGGCAGGTCCTGGGGCCTGTGGGTTATGGCACATCTCATCACTTGTAGTCCTTGAACTTATCATCGGGCAACTGATCATTATTCCAACTTCCATCTTCCTAGTATTCTTAAATCCATCCAATTGTACTGTCTTCCTTCCGTCTATTGGCACCAAACTAGGACATGATTACTCATACTCATCATGGAATTTCCATTGATCCATATTTCCAACATCATACCTCCTTTATATCCAATAGTACTTCATCTCTTCATATTCTTGGGGTATCCAACATATCGAGATAAAACCCGTACCTATGAAGTCCACTCCGTGGAACATCATTATCCTTTCCAGGGGTCAAGCGTCCGTACAGGGGAGTATTGGCCATCTCTGCATGGCACTTCTTCAACTGGGAAACATGAAACACATCATGAACTCTTGACAGTACATCGGGTAATTCCAACTTGTAGGCCACTTCTATCATACGCTCCAAAACTCGGTATGGTCCTACAAATCTCGGGGCTAACTTTACCTTAACTCCAATTAGTTTAACTCCTCGCAAAGGGGTCACACGAAGACATGTTCTGTCTCCAATTTCATAGACTACCTCCTTGCGTTTTTAAGTCTGCATAACTCTTCTGCTTGGACTGAGCTACCTTCAGTCTATCTCGAATCAACTTAACACTCTCTTCTGACTCCTTGATCACGTTTGGTCCAAACAACTGACGTCTCCAACTTCATCCTACATACTTTTGAGGTATCACACATATCGTGACAAAACTCGTATGCATTTTGTCCGAAATCCACTCATTGAAGTATCCTTATCTTTTCCAGGGGTCAACGGTTCTTACAGGGTACTACCACCCTTAAAATGCACAAATCTTCCATAGACCATATTTCTCATATCCTTAGAAATGGTCAAAATCCTTCTTCATAGAGTAACAATTCATAAAATCCATATCAGTACCAACGATGCTAACTTTATTCACTCTCAATTAATTACAATCTCTCGCTTTTCCATTACATGTCTCAACTCAACACCTCAATTTAAAAGAAAATGTTCTCACTTCTACTACTCCATTACTTTTGTTGCAAACTCAACTATCTAGCACAAGTTTCCTTCTCCTTGGGGCATTCTTTGGCAAAGTGCCCTGCTCCATTACCACTAAAACATATTACTTCTGACAAGTATCGAGGTTTCCTTTTTGGGAAACTTTTGAGATAGTGCCCTAACTCCTTGCACCTGTAACAGGTGATATGACTCAGGTCCTTCCTAGAATCCAATCGGTTTCTCTTCCTGGACTTTTCCATTCCAATCAGGGCTTCTATTTCCTATGGGTCATATTCTACTTCCTCTGTCGGGAATTCTACTAGATCCCCATTCATACAATTCTGGGAGATGTGTCCTTCTTCTCCACATGAATAGCAAGACTTGGTGCAGGGTTTTCTCGGGTCCTCTTTAGGTGTGTCCTCCACATCTTCCTTCATCACGGGTTCTTCTAAAATTTCCATAAGGGCTCCTTTCTTTACTTTTTTCTTCTGTTGTATGGTTCTTCGTACCATGGGGTAAATGTGACACCGAGAAGGATAGTGGGTAGTCCCTTCACACAAGAAATAAGTAATCTGCCTAGTTGGGCATTCTTCAACTGGGTGACTTCCTTCACAATTAGTGCATTCATCCTTGTGTTCTTTATGGGTATGTCCTATTTCTCCATAAATCTTGCATGCACAAGGTTTCTTCATATCCTTTCCATAAGGCTTCAACTTCTGGGACAAATTCTTTCCAAGTGGTTTACTCCTTGCCATCCATTGATGGGTTGGTACATCCTCCACTAAGTAGCAGCACCTCTTTCAAAGCATTGAAGAGCATGCTGGGGCATATCCTTTCCGGCTATAGGGTTATCCTCCATGTGATCCTCCATGTTCTGAATCCATTGGTCCATCTCCAATTGGCTCATCGGTCCAGAAAATATAAGCTCATCTTCATTCATCCTCTATTGGGTCCATGGGTTTGGGGTGAGTTAAGAGAGATAGAGAGGGATACACACAATACAAACAAAAGTTTTGAAAAGACAGATTTTATTAGTGGCTGTCGGGAAAAGTATCAAACAAATGACAGCTCACAAACGTCGCATCTAACGTAGGTATAAAACAGGGGTTTGGTCTGCTAAGGTCAACGTCGCCAAACTCTTCAAGCCTTGTTCATGCCTCCAATGGCTTCTTCCGATCATGCTTGTCCTTCTCAAGTTCTTTTGCCAGATCATCTCCGTTGACGTGAAATCTCTCGTGACATCCTTTAATATTCCGGAGTTGCATTTCAAAATTCTGGTTTCAACATCCTTCACAAGAACCATGGTCATACTGTCCTTCAGTTCCTGACA
Organism: Triticum aestivum; assembly: GCF_018294505.1. Taxonomy (NCBI): domain Eukaryota; kingdom Viridiplantae; phylum Streptophyta; class Magnoliopsida; order Poales; family Poaceae; genus Triticum; species Triticum aestivum. The sequence goes on from NC_057806.1 coordinate 119,254,785, forward strand.
ATTCTCCGGTATCTCGAGGTTGTAGCTTCTCCAGCTTGGCTACTCTCATCTTCCGGATCCTGAGTTCCTCATGAAATACTTCCTTGTCTAATACGACTTCCTGGAGCTCCATTTTAAACTTCTTGATGTACTACTCCAGATCCTGGTGATACACCAGCTAAGTTTAAAACTGCATCCTTTGCTGATAGATGCTCCATCAGCCTTCTACCATCCAATCCTTTCGAAGGAATGCATGCTTAGCTCAGCTTGGTGACCATAGTATCAATGGTGATGACATCACGGATAACCATGTTTCTGCCCTTGTCATTGCCATGAGCTATCTTGCATAGTTGATATCTCCTGCCTTAGGGTTTTCTTGACAAAACTTTGAGTTCTCATACTCCTTGTTTCAGTCTTTCTCCGATACACCTTGATCTCGGGTATTGACAACTTCCATAGTCTGCCAAGGTCCATAAGGGTAGCCTTCCTAGGTCATACAAATCTGGGAATTCTTCAGAGCCTTCAAATTCTACTTGTCTTCGGTCTTCAACCGTTGTAGTTTCCATTATTCAGAGGCACGGAAAATACTCTTCATTCCGAAGTGGTCTTAGCTGTCCGATATCTTGTACTTCTTGGAGTGGTCTCATCAGTCGAATCTTCGTGTGGTCAAAAGGGGAAAGGGATATGGTCTCACTAAAGGGATTTTTTGAATAAGCTCAGAAGAGAAGAGAGGTAAAAGATCTTTTTGAAAGGAAAAGTTGTAGAGAAAAATCTTTGCTATGGGCTTGCCAGTTTCTAGGGTCACGTTCTACAGTCAACATGTGCTCTGATACCATCTTGTAGCGACCCGACCCGAATGGGTCAAGTCTCTGTGCTTAAGTGTCATCCCTGGATCGGTATGCTGACACACACAGTACACGAGGATTTATAACAGAGGTAAATCACATGTAAAAGTAACGTAAATACTATTACCTCAAATCCAAAATAGCGGAAGTAACAAGGTTGTGGATTCCCATCAACACCAACGGCAAAGTTGAGTGTAGAAATCATAACCCTAATGTATCACTTACTCCTCATAAGATAATCCTGCAACATGAGACGTTGCTGCCACAGAGGGACAGTACATTGAATGTACTAGCAAATTCACACCATAGAGAAAATGATGAACAATGGCTATCACTATATGCATATATGGCTGGTGGAAAAGCTCTATGGTTATAATGTTTTTGCGAAAAGCCAATTTTTCCCTACTGCAAAGGAATACATTTTAATTAACTATCATGGTGGTTGTTGAACATTGAGAATGGTTGACAGCATTCTCAATCCCAATTAAGCATCATCATTGAAACCCAACAATATTCATTTAAAGTAACGTGATGAGAACACAGGATAATCCAAGAACTAGATACTCAAAATGTCCATAACCGGGGACACGGCTAATCATGATTAGTTTGTACACTCTGCAGAGGTTTGCGCACTTTTCCCCACAAGACTTGATCGCCTCCGTTAGATTTCTCGCACTACATGGTGTTTGAGAAATGGATGACCGAGACACAGTCTTTCAGAAGCACTAGCACCTTACGATGGATAGACCGGTACACCTACTTTCCCCTACATCTGCTAGTCTACCCTTTAAGAGTTCGCACGACTTATTCAACTATGCCAGAGCCCATAATGGCTTGTGGCTGCACACGGAACTTTCTAGTTTGAAAAAATCTCATGATCCCTTTGAGCCTGGGTGGCGGTCCAAAAGAAAACAGGCAAATCCTGGATTACCCAAGTGCCTAGACAGGCAAATCCTAGAATAACTAGGTGCCTCAATCCACCGAGATGTGTGTTTAAGTTGCCATCTTAAGTAAACCATTAATTAACAATCTCACATCTGTCATGGATACTCTCAAAACCCAATCCACGTCTATGAGCATAGCATGGCCATGTAAGCATAACGTAAAAGTAACTCCCAAGGTTTGAATGTAGGGCAATAGGTTCCTACCTCATCAACTACTTCCCAATACCCACATGTTATCAATCCTACTCATGCAATGTTTGAGGGTGAAGCTAATTCATAAAAACTGGGTATGGAAGGGGATATGATCAAGGTGTGAACTTGCCTGCAATGTTGATGAAGATGATTCGCACTCAAAACTCTTGATAGTTCTACTCGTCACACTCCGGTCAATCTATCTTAAGCAAGCAGTAGTAACCACACATAAGCAATCACTCAAAAGATCGGGAAGAACGAAGAAAACAATTCGAAAAACATCGAAACCAAGCAAATAACTCTTGCAACATAAAACAATTTCTAACAGTACCAAAATTATGTGAATTTGGCCTTATTAGAATGTTTAGGTCAAGAGCTTCGATTTGCAAAAAGAATCAACTCAAACGGAGCTACGAAACTCAAGTTATGATCAAACGAAGTTTGAATTCAGATCTGATCTAATTCAAATTTTAAACTTTTCAAAAACATGTTTGAGTTGGATTACTGGATAGAGGAGATCATAACGAAGACGTGGGCGTTGGTTTTGTTGGATTTGGATAAACAAGTAAAAAGTTATAGTCGTTTGAAACCGAGGGACTAATCTGTAAGAAAAACTATCACAAATAGGTCCCTAGCCGAAAATAACAGAAAAAGAAGACACTAAAGGGCGAACGTTACTAAGTAACTAGTTTTAAAAGAAAAACCGGTTTTAAACGGAAAACCAAAGAAAAAAACCTAAATAAAACCGGCGAACCGGGGCGGTTATTACCGGTTCGGGGGAAGAAAACCCGACGGCGGCGGCGGCGTTCGTCGGCGACCGAGAAGACGGCGGCGGCGGCTCGGGCTTGACCGGAGCGGCGGCTCTAGTGGCCTACGGCGAGGGCGGAGTGGACGGGGAGGGGCGGAGCGGAGCGGCGGAGTCGTCGGTGGGGTCAGCTGCGGTCGAGGGCGACGGAGCGGAGCGGGCGACGGCAGCGGATCTTGTCGGAGTTTGCAACACCGGCGAGGGGGTGCGGGGCATCGGCATCTGCGGCTTGAGGGGAAACGAGGCCGGGGCCTCGGTATTTAACGAAGGGGGCGAGGCGGTGGCTTGGGCGAGGGGCAAGGCGGCGCGGGGTGGACATCGAGTCGGACACGGCGGCGGCCGGCGACGCGTGCTGGAGTTGGACTTCGGCTCGGCTTGGGGAAGAAGAAGCTGACAAGTGGGGTCCACCTGTCGGCGGCTGGCGAAGCGGCGTCCGCGCGACGGAGCGAGAGGGCGAGTGAGGCGTAGCTGGTTCGGGCGCGGGGAGTTGCTGGGCTGCGGCTGTCCTGGCCCGGTTGGCTGGGCCGGCCCAGTCGGGAATTTTTTTTAAAAGATTTCTTTTTCAGACAAAGAAAACAGAATAAAAAAAATAGAAATAAAAACAATAGTATATAGGCATATAATATATCAAAATTTTCAGAAAAAGATTCTCTACGACATGAACATTTTTCTAGCATTAAATAAAATTCACACAAATTCAGATAAAACAAAGAGTGCTACTGGTCTATTAAAATCCAACTAAAATCATTTTAAAAGTACCAAAATTAATTCAAATTGATTTCTCTCCAATTTTCTGTTGTAGGGAATCATGTTACCCTAATTTCCATATATTTTATTTTTGGAGAAAAATAATTTGAATAAAACTCAAATAACTCCATATTGAAAATAAATTCAAAAGAACTTTGACTTTAATTCTTTGAAACTCCCAACTCGTATTTCATATAATTTGAAGAAGTCATTTTATCTTCTCTCACAAAAATCATTGAGTTACAGAAAGTTTCTGAGTTGGAAAATATTTCCAAATGAAATTCAAATATTTTCAAAAACCCTTTTCATTTATATTTTAAATGGAAGAAGTCATATCATCTTCTCTCAAGGGTTTTGTATTTGAAAAGAATTTGAATTCATGGAGATCAGAAAGCAAATATGAAAGTTTGGGAAAGTCCTTTTATTCCCTCTCATTTAACTTTCAAAAGTTTCGAATTCACTCACTTTCAGACAATCAATCAAACAATCAATCAAATCTATCTATTTGTTTATAACATTCCAAAATTTAGAATTTTGGGATGTTACAAGTATGAACCCTAGGCCTTGTTTCAATGCATTGCAATACCGTTTACGCTCACTTTTATCATTATTTACCTTGCTGTTTTTATATTTTCAGATTACAAATACCTTTATCTACCATCCATATTGCACTTGTATCACCATCTCTTCGCCGAACTAGTGCACCTATACAATTTACCATTGTATTGGGTGTGTTGGGGACACAAGAGACTCTTTGTTATTTGGTTGCAGGGTTGCTTGAGAGAGACCATATTCATCCTACGCCTCCTACGGATTGATAAACCTTAGGTCATCCACTTGAGGGAAATTTTCTACTGTCCTACAAACCTCTGCACTTGGAGGCCCAACAACGTCTACAAGAAGAAGGTTGTATAGTAGACATCAAGCTCTTTTCTGGCGCCGTTGCCGGGGAGGTTAGCGCTTGAAGGTATATCTTTAGATCTTGCAATCGAGCCTTTTAGTTTCTTTTTTTTATCACTAGTTTAGTTTATAAAAGAAAACTAAAAAAATGGAATTGAGTTTGTCTCATACGCTTAACCTTTTTAATATCTTTCGTGAGTATGATGGAAAGGATAATTGTGCTCAAGTGCTAGAAGAAGAAATCTATAAAATGTTTGGCACTAAATATTTGAATGATGAGCATGGTTGCAATGTTGTTAGTATGAATTCCTTGAATATCCATGATGCTAATGATATGCAAAGCCACAAGCTTGGGGAAGCTATGTTTGATGAAGATGATATTTTTTGTCCCCCAAGTTTTGATGAGCAAATTTATTATAATGAAAGCGCGCCTCCTATCTATGATGATTATTATGATGACACGTGTGCTTTAAAGAATAATAATAACAATGAAACTTGTCATCTTGATTTCAATTTTCAATCCTATGATAGTTACTTTGTTGAGTTTGCTCCCACTACTATTAATGAGAAGAATTTTGCTTGTGTGGAGAGTGATAAAATTTCTATGCTTATAGATCATGAAAAGAATGCTTTAGGCACTAGTTATATTGTTGAATTCATTCATGATGCTACTGAAAATTATTTTAAGGGAGGAATATATGCTTGTAGGAATTGCAATAATATCAAGTTTCCTCTCTATGTGCTTAAAATTTTGAAGTTAAGCTTGTTTTACCTTCCTATGCAACTTGATTCTTGTTCCCACAAGTTGTTTGCTCAAAAAATCCCTATGCATAGGAAGTGGGTTAGACTTAATTAATGTGCTAATAATATTCTTCATGATGCTCTCTTTATGTTACAATTCTTATCCTTCATGTGAGCATCATTGAAATCATCATGCCTAGCTAGGGGCATTAAACGATAGCGCTTGTTGGGAGGCAACCCAATTTTATTTTTGTTACTTACTTTTTGCTCCTGTTTAGTAATAAATAATTCATCTAGCCTCTGGTTAGATGTGGTTTTATGCTTTTAATTAGTGTTTGTGCCAAGTAGAACCTTTGGGAAGACTTGGGGAAAGTCTTGTTGATCATGCTGTAAAAAACAGAAACCTTAGCGCTCACGAGAATTGCTGCCATTTATATTTGAATAGTGCTATTTAGTTAATTCTTTTTAAATATGATTAATATATAAATTACTCAGGTCCAGGAATTTATTTTAGAATTTTATGAGTTCCAGACGTATACGTTTGATCCAGATTACTACAGACTGTTCTGTTTTTGACAGATTCTGTTTTTCGTGTGTTGTTTGTTTATTTTGATGAATCTATGGATAGTAAAATAGTTTATAAACCATAGAGAAGTTGTAATACAGTAGGTTTAACACCAATATAAATAAATAATGAGTTCATTACAGTACCTTGAAGTGGTGATTTATTTTCTTATACTAACGGAGCTTACGAGTTTTCTGTTAAGTTTTGTGTTGTGAAGTTTTCAAGTTTTGGGTAAGGATTCGATGGACTATGGAATAAGGAGTGGATAGAGCCTAAGATTGTGGATGCCCAAGGCACCCCAAGGTAATATTCAAGGACAACCAAGAGCCTAAGCTTGGGTATGCCCTGGAAGGCATCCCCTCTTTCGTCTTCGTTCATCGGTAACTTTACTTGGAGCTATATTTTTATTCGCCACATGATATGTGTTTTGCTTGGAGCGTCAATTTATTTTGTTAGGATTTGCTTTCTGTTATTTAGAACAATGTTTTGCATCTTTTATTTCAATAAAAGTGGCATTAATAGTCTTTACTATGCCTATGTTACAAGTATACATGTTGCTGTTTGAAAACAGAAAGTTTACCGCTGTTGCAATAATTCCCTAGAAAAGTCAGAATGTCATAAAATGTTGAAACCTTTTGCATATTAAGCTATGATAAATTTACTATAGTGGGAATTTTCTCTAATAATTTTTGGAGCTAGGTAAGTATGGATGTTACTGCATTCTTTACATACTGTCCTGTTTAGGCAGATTGCTGTTATGTTTGCATTGTTTGCATATGTTTGCTTCTTTAATGATTCTATTTGAGGATAGGACTATTAAATATGCAGAGGAATTTAGTATGCAATGTTGAATAATAATTTTAGTGATTTTCTACAGTAGAGTATGATAAGGTTTTGCAATGGTTTATACTAACTTATCTCACGAGTCCTTGTTGAGTTTTGTGTGGATGAAGCTTTTGAGATTTAGGGAGACCTTGATATGAGAGGAATTAAGGAGACACAAAAGCTCAAGATTGGGGATGCCCAAGGCACCCCAAGATAGTATTTCAAGAAGTCTCAAGCGTCTAAGCTTGGGTATGCCCCGGTTGGCATCCCACCTTTCTTCTTCAACAACTATCGGTTAGTATCGATTGATCCTAAGTTTTTGCTTCTTCACATGATGTTTGCTATTCTTAGGTGTCATTTTCTTTTGCTTTGCTTGCTGTTTGAATAAAATACCAAGATATGAAATTCTTAAATGTTAGAGAGTCTTCACATAGTTGCATAATTACTCGACTACTCATTGATCTTCACTTATATCTTTCGGAGTAGTTTGTTGTTGCTCTAGTGCTTCACTTATATACTTTTAGAGCATGGTGGTAGTTTTATTTTGAAGAGATAGATGAACTCTCATGCTTCACTTATATTATTTTGAGAGTTTTAAATAGCATGGTAATTTGCTTAAATAATCCTAATATGCTAGGCATCCAAGAATAGTAAAAACTTTCATATAGAGTATTGAATACTAAGAGAAGTTTGATGCTTGATGATTGTTTTGAGATATAAAGATGGTGATATTAAAGTCATGCTAGTTGAGTAGTTGTGAATTTGAGAAATACTTGTGTTGAAGCTTGTGATTCCCGTAGCATGCACGTATGGTGAACCGTTATGTGATGAAGTCGGAGCATGATTTATTTATTGATTGTCTTCCTTATGAGTGGCGGTCGGGGACGAGCGATGGTCTTTTCCTACCAATCTATCCCCCTAGGAGCATGCGCGTAGTACTTTGTTTCGATAACTAATAGATTTTTGCAATAAGTATGTGAGTTCTTTATGACTAATGTTGAGTCCATGCACTATACGCACTCTCACCCTTCCACCATTGCTAGCCTCTCTAGTACCGCGCAACTTTTGCCGGTACCATAAACCCACCATATACCTTCCTCAAAACAGACACCATACCTACCTATTATGGCATTTCCATAGCCATTCCAGGATATATTGCCATGCAACTTTCCACCGTTCCGTTTATTATGACACGCTTCATCATTGTCATATTGTTTTGCATGATCATGTAGTTGACATCGTACTTGTGGCAAAGCCACCGTCCATAATTCTTTCATACATGTCACTCATGAGTCATTGCACATCCCAGTACACCGCCGGAGGCATTCATATAGAGTCATATATTGCTCTAAGTATCGAGTTGTAATTTTTGAGTTGTAAGTAAATAAAAGTGTGATGATGATCATTATTAGAGCATTGTCCCAGTGAGGAAAGGATGATAGAGACTATGATTCCCCCACAAGTCGGGATGAGACTCCGGACAAAAATAAATAAAAGTGGCCAAAGAAGCCCAAATAAAAAAGGAGAAAAGAGGCCATAAAAAAAAGAAGGCCCAAATAAAAAAATTTAAAAAATGATGAGAGAAAAAGAGAGAAGGGACAATGCTACTATCCTTTACCACACTTGTGCTTCAAAGTAGCACCATGATCTTCATGATAGAGAGTCTCCTATGTTGTCACTTTCATATACTAGTGGGAATCTTTCATTATAGAACTTGGCTTGTATATTCCAATGATGGGCTTCCTCAAAATGCCCTAGGTCTTCGTGAGCAAGCGAGTTGGATGCACACCCACTAGTTTCTTTTGTTGAGCTTTCATACATTTATAGCTCTAGTGCATCCGTTGCATGGCAATCCCTACTCACTCAAATTGATATCTATTAATGGGCATCTCCATAGCCCATTGATACGCCTAGTTGATGTGAGACTATCTTCTCCTTTTTGTCTTCTCCACAACCAGCATTCTGTTCCACCTATAGTGCTATGTCCATGGCTCATGATCATGTATTGGGTGAAGATTGAAACAATTGCTTGGCTTGTCATCGGGGTTGTACATGATTTAAATATTTTGTGTGGTGAAGATGGAGCATAGCCAGGCTATATGATTTTGTAGGGATAGCTTTCTTTGGCCATGTTATTTTGAGAAGACATGATTGCTTAGTTAGTATGCTTGAAGTATTATTATTTTTATGTCAATATTAAACTTTTGTCTTGAATCTAATGGATCTAAATATTCATGCCATAATTAAGAAGAATTACATTGAAATTATGACAAGTAGCACTCCGCATCAAAAATTCTTTCTTTTATCATTTTACGTACTCGAGGACGAGCAGGAATTATGCTTGGGGATGCTTGATACGTCTCCAACGTATCTATAATTTTTGATTGCTCCATGCTATATTATCTACTGTTTTGGGCAATATTGGGCTTTATTATCCACTTTTATATTACTTTTGGGACTAACCTATTAACTGGAGGCCCAGCCTAGATTTCTTGTTTTATGCCTATTTCAGTGTTTCGAAGAAAAGGAATATCAAATGGAGTCTACACAGAATGAAATCAACTGGAGAAGTTATTTTTGGAAGGAAACCTACCGGATAGACTTGGACCCTACGTTAGAAGATGAAGGAGGAGCTCACGAGGGTAGGGGGCGCGCCCCCCTGCCTCGTGCCCCCCTTCGGTCCATCGACGTACTCCTTTCACCCATATATACCTAAGTATCGTAAAACTTCCAAAACAGACAATAGATCGGGAGTTCCGCCGCCAGAAGCCTCCGTAGCCACCGAAAGCCAATCTAGACCCGTTCTGGCACCCTGCCGGAGGGGGCAATCCTTCTCCGGTGGCCATCTTCATCATGCCAGTGCTCTCCATGACGAGGAGGGAGTAGTTCTCCCTCGGGGCTGAGGGTATGTACCAGTAGCTATGTGTTTGATCTCTCTCTCCCGTGTTCTTGAGATGATACGATCTTGATGTATCACGAGCTTTGCTATTATAGTTGCATCTTATGTTTCTCCTCCCCCTCTACTCTCTTGTAATGAATTGAGTTTCCCCTTTGAAATTATCTTATCGGATTGAGTCTTTAAAGATTTGAGAACACTTGATGTATGTCTTGTCGTGGATATCTATGGTGACAATGGGATATCACGTGATTCACTTGATGTATGTTTTGGTGATCAACTTGCGGGTTCCGCCCATGAACCTATGCATAGGGGTTGGCACACGTTTTCGTCGTGATTCTCCGGTAGAAATTTAGGGCACTCTTTGAGGTCCTTTGTGTTGGTTGAATAGATGAATCTGAGATTGTGTGATGCATATCGTATAATCATACCCACGGATACTTGAGGTGACATTGGAGTATCTAGGTGACATTAGGGTTTTGGTTGATTTGTGTCTTAAGCTGTTATTCTAGTATGAACTGTAGGGCTGTTTGTGACACTTATAGGAATAGCCCAACGGATTGATTGGAAAGAATAACTTTGAGGTGGTTTCGTACCCTACCATAATCTCTTCGTTTGTTCTCCACTATTACTGACTTTGGAGTGACTCTTTGTTGCATGTTGAGGGATAGTTATGTGATCCAATTATGTTAGTATTATTGAGGGAACTTACACTAGCGAAAGTATGAACCCTAGGCCTTGTTTCAACGCATTGCAATACCGTTTACGCTCACTTTTATCATTAGTTACCTTGCTGTTTTTATATTTTCAGATTACAAATACCTTTATCTACCATCCATATTGCACTTGTATCACCATCTCTTCGCCGAACTAGTGCACCTATACAATTTACCATTGTATTGGGTGTGTTGGGGACACAAGAGACTCTTTGTTATTTGGTTGCAGGGTTGCTTGAGAGAGACCATCTTCATCCTACGCCTCCTACGGATTGATAAACCTTAGGTCATCCACTTGAGGGAAATTTGCTACTGTGCTACAAACCTCTGCACTTGGAGGCCCAACAATGTCTACAAGAAGAAGGTTGTGTAGTAGACATCATAGCTGCATGACATCCTTTGGGCCATCCATGACAGAAAAAAAACATGGTAGAAGCAAGGGCGAGGAAAATTTCAGGGAGTTCCCGGTTACGGTGGGAGGTTGGGGGCCGAGCGATGCGCGCTTCTCTCATACACGTACGCGCGTGTGTGCGAGGCATTGGCTCTAACTGAACCCGAGCGAGGCATTGGGCTCTAACTGAACCTGGGCGATTGCACTGCAGGCTACGCGTTACTGAACCCGAGCGATCGGTCGATGGCTGTTAACTGAACCCGATCGAGCGATTCCTTCGCTACTGCTGCTAACTGCAGCCGATCGATGCTGCCTCTGGATGAACAGTGAGTGTTGCGGGGGGGGGGGGGGGTGGATGAACAGTTCTCGGTGGGGGTGGATGAACAGGACCCCGATTGATCGAGCCGGTTGGGGCTGGATGAACAGGACCCCGTGGAGGGCTGGATGAACAGGACCACCCCGTGGAGGGCAGGATGAATAGTAGACGGTGGAGGGCAGGATGAACAGTAGCCCGTGGAGGGGTGGTTGAACAGGAGCCCGTGGAGAGGGACGGTTTAACAGTAGCTAGTGGAGTAGCGCACGGTGGAGGCTAGATGAACAGGAGCCCGTGGATGAATAGTCGCAGGTGGAGGCTGGAGGAGGTCGACGGTGGATGAACAGTAGCTCGTGGAGGCTGGAGGGGGTCGACGGTGGAGATGAACAGTATCCCGTGGAGTCCCGTTTTGCGGTACGCCACACCCCTCCCGATGAACAGGACCCCCGTTTCGACCGTAGCACTCCAACAAAAGTCCGTTTCGTCCGTTTTGCGGTACGCCACAACCCTCCCGATCAACAGGACCCCCGTTTCGACCGTAGGAGGTCCGTTTCCTCCGTTTTGCGGTACACCAGACCCCTCCCGATGAACAGGATCCCGTTTCGAACATGGCCGGTCGAACACAAGGCCGTTTCCTCCATTCTGCGGTACGCCGGGCCTCGTTTCCATTGCTTGTTCCGTCCAAGCCCTCCCGATGAACACGACGCATTCCGTTGCCTCCCCATGAACACGATGCATTTCGTTGCCTCCCCATGAACACGACGACGATGCTGTTTCTCCGTTCCGAGCCATGTACACGAGCCCTGGCCGTACATATGCGCGAGTAGGCATTCGAGACCCCGCCCGTATGTACACATATGTGGCCGTATTTTCTTTCTTGCACCCTAGCCGCCTCTACTATGACACGTGCGCGCCTCTACATCCACCAGTATATATGTACTTACACGTTCGCGACCAGAATGACAACGCTACGTACGCTTCGACCAGGTGGGTCCCGACTGTCAGGCACTTCCTTGCGTGCGAAGATGTAGCTGGTGGGTCCCAGCAGTCAGGGGGACGAAATATGGTGGCCCGTCCGGTGGGTCCCCGCTGTCAGGTGGAGGAATAATTATTTTGCACGTAATAAGGAGGCACTTCCTTGCTGCGGCCGTGGACCCAGCTGTCAGCCTCTCCATGTATAGTCCACGTCCGATGGAAGCCATTCCTTGACCACGTTGACCACGCCGCGTTGAGAGCACCAGGGCGGTGGACGAGGGTGAGGCCTTGGAAGGGGACGACGCGGAGCCGGGGAAGACGCGACAGTGGATGCCCACGCATAGAGAAGTACGAGGGTTCACTGGTTCGCTGCGTGTGAGGCTGCCGTCGCCACAGAATAACAGGGGGTGTGGGTGAGTAGAGGGATGGCCTGGCCAGCGGTGGGAGTAGTAGGGGGCGGTGATGCCTCCGCCGCATCGCAGCCGGCCATGGGAGGCAGGAGCATGAGGCACGACCAGCGCTGGTTTGGGCGGCTGGAGCAAGAAGACTAGAGGTTGAATAAGCACTACGGCCGTTGGATGGACATCATACGGTCACTGGAGCTAGAATCATGCATATTGACTAAGTTGACAAAGCCCTCCGTCCCCATCAACTTAGTAGGCCCACAAGTCAGACTGCCACTATACTGGGTCCCAGCTAACATGGGAGTATTCATTTTTTTGTGCGTAATAAGAAGGCACTTCCTTGCGTGCGAAGATATAGCTGGTGGGTCCGAGCTGTCAGCGGCCGTAATGTTTTTTCACGAAATACGGAGGCCCTTTCGGTGGGTCCCTGATGTCAGGTGGAGGAATCATTATTTTGCGCGTAATAAGGAGGCATTTCCTTGCGTGCGGTCATGGACCCAGCTGTCGGCCTCTCCACGTAAAGTCCACTTCAGATGCATGTCGGTCGTTGACCATGTTGACCAGGCCGCGCCGAGAGCACCAGGGTGGTGGACGACGGTGAGGCCTAGGATGGGAACGACATGGAGGCAGGGAAGACTCGGCAGTTGTTTCCCACACGGAGGGGAGTACGACTGTACGACTGTACGAGGGTTTACTGGTTCGTCTGCCGTCGCCGGAGAATAATAGCAGGTGTGGGTGAGTAGAGGGATGGCTAGGCCAGCGATGGGAGTACGGTGGGGCGGTGAGGCCTGCACGGCAGCAGAGCCGGCCGCGGGGAGGAGGGAGCAAGCAGTCCCGCCGGCACCTGTTTGAGCGGCTGGAGCAGGAAGAGCAGAGATTGAAGAAGCACGACGGCCGTTGGATGGCCATCCAACAGTCACTGCTTGTGCATCAACCTTTTTTTAGGAAAGCCTCAAATCTGTGGAAAACAGCATACAACCCATCTGCCATTATTTCTAATAATTTACAACCCATTTGCTAATTATTAAGGGTTTTTTTGGAGCCCATATTCTTTTTGTTAGCATTACAGCCCATATTGTGGCCACGGTTAAAAAATTATACGAAATTTTGCATATTTTGGTGTGGTCCGAACTATTTTTAATCCCGAAATTTCGACTCACATTCAAACTGATTTTAAAAATAAATGTATATCAATATAAAATCCAACAAATTCTCCACGCATAAAAATTAATGTAATTTCAAATCTCGAAATGAAAAAAAGATATTTGAAACTAATTGCCGGTTTGATGTGTTTTAAAAATGTACAACCCATTTCTCATTACTGATGGGCCATTTTTTTGGCCAGCCGAATGAAAGCTCTCCTCGTCTTGAAAGATTTGCAGCCCAACAGGCCTGACAAAGCGACTTACTTGGCAAATCACAAAAAATGGGCTGTGGCCGTGGACCCTGCTGTCAGCCTCTCCACGTACAGTACTCTTCCGATGGAATGTCGTTGACCACGTTGACCATGCCGCCCGAGAGCACCAAGGTGGTGGGCGACGACGAGGCCTAGGAAGGGGACGACGCGGAGCTGGGGAAGACGCGGCAGTGGATGCCCACGCGGAGAGGAGTACGAGGGTTCACTGGTTCGGCTGCGGTGTGAGGCTGCCATCGTCGCAGGGCCTGGCTAGCGGTGGGAGTAGTAGGGGGCGATGAGGCCTCATCGGCAGCACAGCCGGCCACTGGAGGCAGGAGCAGGTGGTATCCCCGGCGCTGGTTTGGGCGGCTGGTGCAAGAAGAGCAGCGATTGAAGAAGCAGCAGGACCGTTTGATTCAAATCCAACGGTTGCTGCTGCTAGAATTGTTTGTTGACTAGGTTGACAAGCCCTACGTACGCGTCAACTTAGTAGGCCCACAGGTCAGCCTCCCAACCGGTGCGCCCCAGATGTCAGTGGGAGGAATCATTTTTTTCGCGTAATAAGGAGGCAGTTGATTGCATGCGGCCAGGCCAGCGGAGGGAGTAGGGTGGGCTGGGGAAGCCTGCACGGCATCATAGCGGGCCATAAGAGGAGGGAGCAGGCAGTCCCGCCGGCGCTAGTTTAGGCGGCTGGAGCAGCAAGATCAGAGATTGAAGAAGCACGTCGGCCGTTGGATGGACATCCAACACTAACTGCTGCTAGAATCATGTGTTCACTGACAAAGCTTTGCGTAAACAAGTCAGCATCAAAATCCGTGGCGTGTACAGCCCATTTGCTATTATTTTTATAATTTTTACTCATTTTCTAATTCATATGGAATTTATTGCAGCCCATTTTCCATTTTTAGAATTGCTGGCCATTTTCTGGTCAGTACCAGGGTCAAAAAATTAACTAAATATGTGGGAAATTTTGAAAATTCTCAAATTTTTGCTCGGGAACGAAATATTCTTAATCCAAAAATTAATAGCCGTATTAAAACAAATTTAAAAATAAATTAGTACTATGTCATGTTAAATCTAGTGAAATACATATAAGATATGAGTGAAGAACAAAAACAAAAAAAGAAACTTATATCCCATTTGCTATAATTTTTTTGGAATTTTCAACCACTTTTGATATTACTTTTAACAGACATTGACCGTACTCTTAAGCCAGGCCGGAATGCATCCTCCTCGTCTTGAAAGATTTGCAGCCCAGTAATTCGGAGAAAACAAATAGGCCTAGCTTGGGTATTCTTCAAAAAGGAATACTAGGCTACCTATTTTCCCAAAGAACTAGTGCATGAGCATTTAGCTTTATTTATTTATTTATTTACTTATTTATGTTTAGGGGACCATGAGCATGTACCTGGGCCGGATTCATGTGAGAGCCCCCCTTCCAGTTAATTATGGGCTTCTCTATTGGGCCTTCATCAGTGGGCTGCATGTTATCAACAAGTGGAAAATGTGCTCCCAGTTTCAAAAAAATGTGTTCCGTACGATAAATAGTATGCGCTATGTACGGTACAGGGCACTAAGGGATCGAACCGTGCAACGACTTCCAAAGCATTGTGTTTGTCGTTCTAACAACACATTTATTCAACCAACAGACGAAATATACTACTGATTGTACATTGAAAACAACAGCAGCAGCAACCAGGGCTGGGGCGCAACAGAAGCAGTAAGCAGGCCAGAAGAGTGAAGACGCAGCTCTCTCTTCCAAACCAAACATCAGCCATCATTACAAAAGGGCTACCAAAAAAGAACAAGTGTATGCATCAAACTAAATAAAGATCCTACTACACCAAGTGTATGCATCTAACTAACTGGCTCAGTTAGACGTTACTATTTATTTTTTTCCGAAACGGAGGCAAAAGAATTGCCTCGTCGATTAATTAAGAAGAAGAGAATTGCCTAGTTAATCTACAAAAAACCGGGCTAAAACCGAAGACGTTACTATTTATTAAGCTGTAGTGGAGTCGCAGATGGAGAGGAGTGGGAAACTTCACTGGTTCGGGTGCGCGGCAGCATAGCCGCGGTGCCGCCCACGGGAGACAGGAGCAAGAACAGAGGTTGAAGAAGGAGCACGGCTGTTGGATTAACATCAAACGGTCCAGCTGCTAGAATCATTTGTTGATTAAGTTGACAAAGCCGTGCGTACGCATCCACTTAGTAGGCCCACAACTCAGTCACCAAATCTGACAGGTCCCAGCTGTCAACGGGATGAATAATTTTTTTCGCAAAACAAGGAGGCACTTCCTTCCGTGCGAAGATACAGCCGGTGGGTCCCAGCTGTCAGGTGGAGGAAACATTTTCTTTCAGCTTAATAAGGAGGAACTTTCCTTGTGTGCGACCATGGACCTCGTGGGTCCCAGCCATCAGGCTCTCCACGTAAAGTCCTCTTCCGATGACTCTTGTTTGTTAACCACGCCGCACCGAACGCAGCGAGGCGGTGGACGACGGCGAGGCCCGGGACGGTAACGACTCAGAGATGGGAAAATGCGGCAGTGGAGTCGCAGATTGAGAGGAGGAGAAGGGTTATAACTGGTTCTGTTGCGGCGTGGGGCTGTAGTCTATGGAGAATAACAGGAGATGTCGAGGGGTGGAGGGATAGCCTGGCTGGCGGTGGGGTAGCGCTTCTCAGCGATGCGTGCTAAGCAGAGCCGCTAGCCGCCGGAGGCCGGACCATGCGGTCCCGGCGACGCTGGAGGAAGAAGATGAGAGATTGAAGGTGCATGCCGGCCGTTGGATATAAATCCAATGGCTGTGGATGACACAATCATTTGTTGACCAAGTTGACAACGCCCTGCGTAGGCTTCGACCTATTGGCCCACATGTCAGCCTGCAAAAATGTGGCATATATTTAACCCATGTTTTCTAGAATGCACAGTCCATTTGCTGGGCTGGGTGAACAAATAATTTTGCATCAATCAGGACCATTTATATTTTCTAAGAAATCCCAACCCATTTGCACTTCCTTGAAATACACGTATTAGGTGGGCTCGTTATATATACTCCCTCCGTCCGGAAATACTTGTCATCAGAGTGGATAAAAGCGATGTATCTAGATGTATTTTAGTTTTAGATACATCCCTTGTTGTCCATTTTGATGACAAGTATTTTCGGACGGAGGGAGTATAATGTTATGTTAGAAGGAGCAATTAATATCAAAGAATAAACCGGAGAGGCACATTATATATATATAATTAAGAAATTAGTGAGTTATTGCTCAAAATAAAAATGAGCGAATTATTATTAAATTGGTCCTTAAAATCTTCGCAAGCTTTTGTACGCAATCACCAGGATTTTCCTTGCCTGTGAGTCAAAAACAACCAGGATTTTCCTTGCCAACTTCCGTTAAACATTTACTTTATAAGTTGGGATGTTTTTATAATGTATATATAAGTCTCTATAAAATATACAATAATAGTAATAATATAAATATATATAATGTGGTTAGAAGGGAAAACATAAATTGGACCCATCATTACTTTTATAAGAGACCTGCATTTTATACCCCACAGTAGGCATACTAACAAATTCACACACAAATACAACAGAAAAGGTAAACATTCATATCAAACTCTGAAGGAAATATGCCCTAGAGGCAATAATAAAGTTATTATTTATTTCCTTATTTCATGATAAATGTTTATTATTCATGCTAGAATTGTATTAACTGGAAACATAATACATGTGTGAATACATAGACAAACAGAGTGTCACTAGTATGCCTCTACTTGACTAGCTCGTTAATAAAAGATGGTTATGTTTCCTAACCATGGACAAAGAGTTGTTATTTGATTAACGGGATCACATCATTAGTTGAATGATCTGATTGACATGACCCATTCCATTAGCTTAGCACCCGATCGTTTAGTATGTTGCTATTGCTTTCTTCATGACTTATACATGTTCCTATGACTATGAGATTATGCAACTCCTGTTTGCCGGAGGAACACTTTATGTGCTACCAAACGTCACAACGTAACTGGGTGATATAAAGGTGCTCTACAGGTGTCTCCAAAGGTACATGTTGGGTTGGCATATTTCGAGATTAGGATTTGACACTCCGATTGTCAGAGAGGTATCTCTGGGCCCTCTCGGTAATGCACATCATTGAAGCCTTGCAAGCATTGCAACTAATGAGTTAGTTGTGGGATGATGTATTACAGAACGAGTAAAGAGACTTGCCGGTAACGAGATTGAACTAGGTATGGGATACTGACGATCTAATCTCGGGCAAGTAACATACCGATGACAAAGGGAACAACGTATGTTGTTATGCGGTCTGACCGATAAAAGATCTTCGTAGAATATGTAGGAGCCAATATGAGCATCTAGGTTCCGCTATTGGTTATTGACCAGAGACGTGTCTCGGTCATGTCTACATTGTTCTCGAACCCGTAGTGTCCGCACGCTTAAGGTTACGATGACAATTATATTATGAGTTTATGCATTTTTGATGTACCGAAGTTTGTTCGGAGTCCCGGATGTGATCACGGACATGACGAGGAGAGGAGAGGGGAGGTATATGGGCCTTAGTGGGCCTTAGTGGAAGAGAGGAGAGGTGGCCATAGATGGGCCGCGCGCCCCTCCCCCCTTGGTCCGAATAGGACAAGGAGAGGGGGCCGCCCCCCCTTCCTCCTCTCTCTCCTCTTTGCCCCCCTCCGCGAATCCTATTCCAACTAGGAAAGGGGGGAGTCCTACTCCCGGAGGGAGTAGGACTCCTCCTGGAGCGCCTCCTCTTGGCCGGCCAGCCACCCCCTTTGAGCCTTTATATACGGAGGCAAGGGGCACCCCTAGAGACACAAGTTGATCCACATTATCATATTCTTAGCCGTGTGCGGTGCCCCTTCCACCATAGTCCTCGATAATATTGTAGTGGTGCTCAGGCGAAGCCCTGCGACGGTAGAACATCAAGATCGTCACCACGCCGTCGTGCTGACGGAACTCTTCCTCGACACTTTGCTGGATCGGAGTCCGGGGATCGTCATCGAGCTGAACATGTGCTAGAACTCGGAGGTGCCGTAGTTTCGGTGCTTGATCAGTGGGGCCGTGGAGACGTACGACTACATCAACCAAGTTAACGCTTCCGTTGTCGATCTACAAGGGTACGTAGATCACACTCTCCCCCTCTCGTTGCTATGCATCACCATGATCTTGCATGTGGGTAGGAATTTTTTTGAAATTACTACGAAACCCAACAGTGGCATCCGAGCCTAGATTTTATGTGTTGATGTTATATGCACGAGTAGAACACAAGTGAGTTGTGGGCGATATAAGTCATACTGCTTACCAGCATGTCATACTTTGGTTCGGCGGTATTGTTGGACGAAGTGGCCCGGACCGACATTACGCATACGCTTACGCGAGACCGGTTCTCCCGACGTGCTTTGCACAAAGGTGGCTAGCGGGTGACAGTTTCTCCAACTTTAGTTGAACCGAGTGTGGCTACGCCCGGTCCTTGCGAAGGTTAAAACAACACCAACTTGACAAACTATCGTTGTGGTTTTGATGCGTAGGTAAGATTGGTTCTTGCTTAAGCCCATAGCAGCCACGTAAAACTTGCAACAACAAAGTAGAGGACGTCTAACTTGTTTTTGCAGGGCATGTTGTGATGTGATATGGTCAAGACATTATGCTAAATTTTATTGTATGAGATGATCATGTTTTGTAACCGAGTTATCGGCAACTGGCAGGAGCCATATGGTTGTCGCTTTATTGTATGTAATGCAATCGCGCTGTAATGCTTTACTTTATCACTAAGCGGTAGCGATAGTCGTGGAAGCATAAGATTGGCGAGATGACAACGATGCTACGATGGAGATCAAGGTGTCGCGCCGGTGACGATGGTGATCACAACGGTGCTTCGAAGATGGAGATCACAAGCACAAGATGATGATGGCCATATCATATCACTTATATTGATTGCATGTGATGTTTATCTTTTATGCATCTTATCTTGCTTTGATTGACGGTAGCATTATAAGATGATCTCTCACTAATTATCAAGAAGTGTTCTCCCTGAGTATGCACTGTTGCGAAAGTTCTTCGTGCTGAGACACCACGTGATGATCGGGTGTGATAGGCTCTACGTTCAAATACAACGGGTGCAAAATAGTTGCACACGCGGAATACTCAGGTTATACTTGACGAGCCAAGCATATACAGATATGACCTCGGAACACGGAGACCGAAAGGTCGAGCGTGAATCATATAGTAGATATTATCAACATAGTGATGTTCACCAATGAAACTACTCCATCTCACGTGATGATCGGACATGGTTTAGTTGATTTGGATCACGTGATCACTTAGAGGATTAGAGGGATGTCTATCTAAGTGGGAGTTCTTAACTAATATGATTAATTGAACTTAAATTTATCATGAACTTAGTCCTGGTAGTATTTTGCAAATTATGTTGTAGATCAATAGCTCGCGTTGTTGCTTCCCTGTGTTTATTTTGATATGTTCCTAGAGAAAATTGTGTTGAAAGATGTTAGTAGCAATGATGCGGATTGGACCTGTGATCTGAGGTTTATCCTCATTGCTGCACAGAAGAATTATGTACTTGATGCACCGCTAGGTGACGGACCTATTGCAGGAGCAGATGCAGACGTTATGAACGTTTGGCTAGCTCAATATGATGACTACTTGATAGTTTAATTCACCATGCTTAATGGCTTAGAATCGGGACTTCAAAGACATTTTGAACGCCATGGAGCATATGAGATGTTCCAGGAGTTGAAGTTAATATTTCAAGCAAATACCCGAGTTGAGAGATATGAAGTCTCCAACAAGTTCTATAGCTAAAAGATGGAGGAGAATCGCTCAACTAGTGAGCATGTGCTCAGATTGTCTGAGTACTACAATCGCTTGAATCAAGTGGGAGTTAATCTTCCAGATAATATAGTGATTGACAGAATTCTCTAGTCACCATCACCAAGTTAGTAGAACTTCGTGATGAACTATAATATACAAGGGATAACGGAAACGATTCCCAAGCTTTTCGTGATGCTGAAATCGACAAAGGTAGAAATCAAGAAAAACATCAAGTGTTGATGGTTGACAAGACCACTAGTTTCAAGAAAAGGGAAAAGGGAATAAGGGGAACTTCAAGAAGAACGGCAAGCGAGTTGCTGCTCAAGTGAAGAAGCCCAAGTCTGGACCTAAGCCTGAGACTAAGTGCTTCTGCTGCAAAGGGACTGGTCACTGGAAGCGGAACTACCCCAAGTATTTTGCGGATAAGAAGGATGGCAAAGTGAACAAAGGTATATTGGATATACATGTTATTGATGTGTGCTTTACTAGTGTTTATAGCAACCCCTCGGTATTTGATACTGGTTCAGTTGCTAAGAGTAGTAACTCGAAACAGGAGTTGCAGAATAAACAGAGACTAGTTAAGGGTGAAGTGACGATGTGTGTTGGAAGTAGTTCCAAGATTGATATGATCATCATCGCACACTTCCCTATACTTTCAGGATTAGTGTTGAACCTAAATAAGTGTTATTTGGTTTTTGCGTTGAGCATGAATATGATTTGATCATGTTTATTGCAATATGGTTATTCATTAAAGTCAGAGAATAATTGTTGTTCTGTTTACATGAATAAAACCTTCGATGGTCATACACCCAATGAAACAAGTTCATTGGATCTCGATCGTAGTGATACACATATTCATAATATTGAAACCAAAAGATGCAAAGTTAATAATGATAGCGCAACTTATTTGTGGCACTGCCGTTTAGGTCATATTGGTGTAAAGCACATGAAGAAACTCCATGCTGATGGGCTTTTGGAATCACTTGATTATGAATCACTTGATGCTTGCGAACCATGCCTTATGGGCAAGATGACTAAAACGCCGTTCTCTGGAACAATGAAGCAAGCAACAGTTTGTTGGAAATCATACATACTGATGTATGTGGTCCGATGAATATTAAGGCTTGCAACAGGTATCATTATTTTCTGACCTTCACAGATGATTTGAGCAGATATGGGGATATCTACTTGATGAAACATAAGTCTGAAACATTTGAACAGTTCAAAGAATTTCAGAGTGAAGTGGAAAATCATCGTGACAAGAAGATAAGGTTTCCACGATCTGATCGCGGAGACGACTATTTGAGTTACGAGTTTGGTCTTCAATTAAAACAATGTGGAATAGTTTCACAAATTCATGCCACCTGGAACACCACAGCATAATGGTGTGTCTGAACATCATAACCGTACTTTATTGGATATAGTACAATCTATGATGTTTCTTACCGATTTACCACTATCGTTTTGGGGTTATGCATTAAAGACAGCTGCATTCACGTTTAAAAGGGCACCATCTAAGTCCGTTGAGATGACACAATCTAAACTGTGGTTTGGCAAGAAACCAAAGTTTTCGTTTCTTAAAGTTTGGGATTGTGATGCTTATATGAAAAAGTTTCATCCTGATAAGCTCAAACCCAAATCGGAGAAATATGTCTTCATAGGATACCCAAAGGAGACTATTGGGTACACCTTCTATCACAGATCCAAAGGCAAGACATTCGTTGCTAAGAATGGATCCTTTCTAGAGAAGGAGTTTTTCTCGAAAGAAGTGAGTGGGAGGAAAGTAGAAAACTTGATAAGGTAATTGTACCTTCTCCCTTATTGGAAAATAGTTCATCACAAAAATCTGTTCTTGTGACGACTACACCAATTAGTGAGGAAGCTAATGATGATGATCATGTAACTTCAGATCAAGTTACTACCAAATCTCATAGGTAAATCAGAGTGAGATCCGCACCAGAGTGGTACGGTAATCCTGTTCTGGAAGTCATGTTACTAGACCATGACGAACTTGCGAACTATGAGGAAGCGATGATGAGCCCAGATTCCGCAAAATGGCTTGAGGCCATGAAATCTGAGATGGGATCCATGTATGAGAACAAAGTATGGACTTTGGTTGACTTGCCCGATGATCGGCAAGCCATAGAAAATAAATGGATCTTCAAGAGGAAGACGGACGCTGATAGTAGTGTTACTATCTACAAAGCTAGAATTGTCGCAAAAGGTTTTCGACAAGATCAAGGTGTTGACTATGATGAGACTTTATCAGTCGTATCAATGCTTAAATCTGTCTGAATCATGTTAGCAATTGCCGCATTTTATGAAATCTAGCAAATGGATAACAAAACTGCAATCCTTAATGGATTTCTTAAAGAAGAGTTGTATATGATGCAACCAGAAGTTTTTTCAATCCTAAAGGTGTTAACAAAATATGCAAACTCCAGCGATCCATCTATGGACTGGTGTAAGCATCTCGGAGTTGGAATATACACTTTGATAAGTTGATCAAAGCATATAGTTTTATACAGACTTGCAGTGAAGCCTGTATTTACAAGAAAGTGAGTGGGAGCACTACGGCAGTTCTGATAAGTATATGTGAATGACATATTGTTGATCGGAAATAATGTAGAATTATTCTGCAAAGCATAAAGGAGTGTTTGAAAGGAGTTTTTCAAAGAAAGACCTCGGTGAAGTTTCTTACTATTGAGCATCAAGATCTATAGAGATAGATCAAGACGCTTGATAAGGTTTTTCAATAAATACATACCTTGACAAGATTTTGAAGTAGTTCAAAATGGAACAGTCAAAGAAAGAGTTTCTTGCCTATGTTACAAGGTGTGAAATTGAGTAAGACTCAAAGCCCGACCATGGCAGAAGATAGAAAGAGAATGAATGTCATTCCCTATGCCTTGGTCATAGGTTCTATAAAGTATGCCATGCTGTGTACCAGATCTATTGTATACCCTACCACTGGGTTTGGCAAGGGAGTACAATAGTGATATAGGAGTAGATCACTAGAGAGCGGTCAAAATTATCCTTAGTGGAATAAGGATATGTTTCTCGATTATGGAAGTGAAAAAAGGTTCGTCGTAAAGGGTTACGCCGATGCAAGTTTTGACACTAATCTAGATGAATCTAAGTCTCAATCTAGATACATATTGAAAGTGGGAGCAATTAGCTAGAGTAGCTCTGTGCAGAGCATTGTTGACATAAATATTTGCAAAATACTTACGGATCTGAATATAACAGACCCGGTGACTAAAATTATCTCACAAGCAAAACATGATCACACCTTAGTACTCTTTGGGTGTTAATCACATAGCGATGTGAACTAGATTACTGACTCTAGTAAACCCTTTGGGTGTTGGTCACATATCGATGTGGACTATGGGTGTTAATCACATGGTGATGTGAACTATTGCTATTAAATCACATGGTGATGTGAACTAGATTATTAACTCTAGTGCAAGTGGGAGACTGAAGGAAATATGCCCTAGAGGCAATAATAAAGTTATTATTTATTTCCTTATTTCATGATAAATGTTTATTATTCATGCTAGAATTGTATTAACCGGAAACATAATACATGTGTGAATACATAGACAAACAGAGTGTCACTAGTATGCCTCTACTTGACTAGCTCATTAATCAAAGATGGTTATGTTTCCTAACCATGGACAAAGAGTTGTTATTTGATTAATGGGATCACATCATTAGTTGAATGATCTGATTGACAGGACCCATTCCATTAGCTTAGCACCCGATCGTTTAGTATGTTGCTATTGCTTTCTTCATGACTTATACATGTCCCTATGACTATGAGATTATGCAACTACCGCTTGCCGGAGGAACACTTTGTGTGCTACCAAACGTCACAACGTAATTGGGTGATTATAAGGGTGCTCTACAAGTGTCTCCAAAGGTACATGTTGGGTTGGCGTATTTCAAGATTAGGATTTGTCACTCCGATTGTCGGAGAGGTATCTCTGGGCCCTCTCGGTAATGCACATCACTGAAGCCTTGCAAGCATTGCAACTAATGAGTTAGTTGCGGGATGATGTATTACGGAACGAGTAAAGAGACTTGGCGGTAACGAGATTGAACTAGGTATGGGATACCGACGATCGAATCTCGGGCAAGTAACATACCGATGACAAAGGGAACAACATATGTTGTTATGCGGTCTGACCGATAAAAGATCTTCGTAGAATATGTAGGAGCCAATATGAGCATCCAGGTTCCGCTATTGGTTATTAACCAGAGGCGTGTCTCGGTCATGTCTACATTGTTCTCGAACCCGTAGGGTCCGCACGCTTAAGGTTACGATGACAGTTATATTATGAGTTTATGCATTTTTGATGTACCGAAGTTTGTTCGGAGTCCCGGATGTGATCACGGACATGACGAGGAGTCTCGAAATGGTCGAGACATAAAGATTGATATATTGGAAGCCTATGCTTGGATATTGAAAGTGTTCCGGGTGAAATCGGGATTTTACTGGAGTACCGGGAGGTTACCGGAACCCCCCGGGAGGTATATGGGCCTTAGTGGGCCTTAGTGGAAGAGAGGAGAGGTGGCCATAGATGGGCCGCGCGCCCCTCCCCCCCTTGGTCCGGATAGGACAAGGAGAGGGGGCCGGCCCCCCTTCCTCCTCTCTCTCCTCTTTCCCCCCCTCCGCGAATCCTATTCCAACTAGGAAAGGGGGGGAGTCCTACTCCCGCAGGGAGTAGGACTCCTCCTGGCGCGCCTCCTCTTGGCCGGACAGCCACACCCTTTGAGCCTTTATATACGGAGGCAAGGGGCACCCCTAGAGACACAAGTTGATCCACGTGATCATATTCTTAGCTGTGTGCGGTGCCCCCTTCCACCATAGTCCTCGATAATATTGTAGCGGTGCTTAGGCGAAGCCCTGCGACGGTAGAACATCAAGATCGTCACCACGCCGTCGTGCTGATGGAACTCTTCCCCGACACTTTGCTGGATCGGAGTCCGGGGATCGTCATCGAGCTCAACATGTGCTAGAACTCGGAGGTGCCGTAGTTTCGGTGCTTGATCGGTCGGGCCATGGAGACAATCGATAGTTTCATCAAAACAAGCAAACTATGCATCAAAAACAGAATCTGTCTAAAACAAAACAGTCTGTAATAATCTAAACATTCACCATACCTCTGATACTTGAAAAATTCTACCAAAATTAGTAAAAAGAAAGAAAATTGTATAGAAAGACAGTGCAAAAAGAATTAGAACCATTTGAGGTTCCAGTAAAAAATGTAAAATTTCGCACTACAGGCAAAGTTTCTGTCCTGCACCATACAAACCAACAAGCAAAGTAAACATCCTAAAGGCAAACCTTGGCACATTATTTTTATTTTTTAAACTCTATATAAGCACACAACAGAAATGAATGACTCTTTAAAACTTCCGGGTTGTCTCCCTGGCAGTGCTTTCTTTAAAGCCATTAAGCTAGGCATATAGTGCTCAAGTAATGAATCCACCTAGATCCCAAGGTATATCAAAGCCAATTTGAATTAGCAATGATTTGGAATTTAGTAGTAAGCACAAAGCAACATATATCAAGTAATGACGAAGTCTAACTCTCTTCCTATGCATCGGCATGTCATACAAGAACAATTCATGCACATCAAGTAAAGGCCAATACATAGCATAAGCAGTTTCTTGCAATTCAATCATGTTGGAAACATAAAGAGGCGGAGATGTAGTTCCTTCTCATAATAATTGCAAGTAGGAGAAGCAAGCACATGCATATTATATCTATCAAAATCATCATGTGTAATAGTAGAATGCAACCCATCAATATAATCCTTAATAAGGGTAAACTTCTCCGATATAGTGTAGTTGGGAGAATTCAAAAAGATAATATGACTATCATGTGTGGGTGCAATAGCAACAATTTCATGTTTAACATAAGGAACTATAGCAAGTTCATCTCCATAAGCATAATTCATATTGGCATCTTGGCCACAAGCATAGCAAGCATCATCAAAAAGGGATATTTCAAGAGAATCAACGGATCATGACAATCATCATAGCAATCATCCTTCGGTAAGCACGAAGGGAAATTAAACAATGTATGAGTTGAAGAGTTACTCTCATTAGTAGGTGGGCATGGGTAGCTAATCTGTTGTTCCTCCTTTTGTTCTTCGCTCTCCTCATCATCTTTTTCCTCCAATGAGCTCACGGTTTCATCAATTTCTTCTTCCATAGACTCCTGCAAAATATTAGTCTCTTCTTGGATAGCGGAGTAGTCCTCAATATATGGTTCAACATAGGCATTAGAAGCATAATTATCATAGCAATATTTAAGTATGGCAAAATTTCAGATTTGTAAAGAGTAGCATCATACTTTTCAATCAAAGAAGCAATTTGTAAGCACCCTTAAAAGCAACAAGTTCTTCAATTTGTTGAAAATCATAGTAATTATAAAAACCCTTAGCATACGAAGATATGAGTCCATTATCACTAAACTCACATTGATAGGGAAGGTGTTTCTTAGGGTTTTCAGAACAACAAGTAAAATCATATATTTCACATAAATTCCAAGCATAGCATTGCAAACGATGAATTTGACCCAGTAAAAGTTTCCCCTTTTCAGATATACGGTGTCGCACATAACAAGCATGCTCATCTAACGATTTGCCCTCAACTAAGCTAGTTGGGGCTTCAGCACGAGCACATTGGGATCGAAGATGATCCAAGTAATAAGCTTCAGGAGTGTGATAGATTTTGAGTGGTTCTTCAACCATTGGTTCAGTAGGTACAACTAATTTTTTTGGTATTTTGCGTTTCCTACCCATAACTAAAGATAGAAAACAACTAAGAACAACAAATAAAAATTACTTAGTGATAAAGCAAACAAGCACACACAAGAATATTCACCCCACGCTATGGCTCCCCGGCAACGGCGCCAGAAAAAGGTCTTGATAACCCACAAGTATAGGGGATCAATTGTAGCCTCTTTCGATAAGTAAGAGTGTCGAAACCAACGAGGAGCTAAAGGCAGAACAAATATTCCCTCAAGTTCTATCGACCACTGATACAACTCTACGCATGCTTGACGTTCGCTTTACCTAGAACAAGTATGAAATTAGAAGTACTTTGTAGGTGTTGTTGGATAGGTTTGCAAGGTAATAAAGATCATGTAAATAAAATGTAGGGGCTATTTAGGTAAAGACACAACTAAGTTAGTTTTAGTAAAGAGCTTTTTGTCACACAAGAAAGTTATTTGTCCCTAGGCAATCGATAACTAGACCGGTAATCATTATTGCAATTTTATTTGAGGGAGAGGCATAAGCTAACATACTTTCTCTACTTGGATAATATGCACTTATGATTCTAACTCTAGCAAGCATCCGCAACTACTAAAGATCATTAAGGTAAAACCCAACCATAGCATTAAAGTATCAAGTCCTCTTTATCCCATACGCAAACAACCTACTTACTCGGGTATGTGCTTATGTCACTCACGCCACCCACCATAAGCAAATCATGAACATATTGCAAACCCTACAGCGGGTAAAATAGAGGTTACACCGCTGCATAGAGGGGGGAAGAGTTGGTGATGATGGTGGTGAAGTTGTTGGTGAAGATCGCGGTGATGATGATGGCCCCCGGTATCACTCCGGTGCCACGGGAAGCGAGGGGGAGAGTGCCCCCTCCTTATTCTTCTTCTTCCTTGACCTCCTCCCTATATGGGAGAAGGGTTTCCCCTCTGGTCCATGGCCTCCATGGCAAGGGAGGGGCGAGAGCTCCTCCGAGATTGGATCTGTCTATCTGTCTCTCTCTGTTTCTGCGTTCTCAAATTCTGCCCTTTCACCGTTTCTTATATTCCCGGAGATCCGTAACTCCGATTGGGCTGAAATTTTAACACGATTTCTATGCGGATATTAGCTTCCTTGCCGTGAAAGAAGGGCATCAATTGCCTTACGGGGTGGCCAAGAGGGTCAGGGGCGCGCCCCCTGCCTCATGGGCCCCTCAAGCATCGTCTCTCGTTGATTTTTCTTCCCAAAATCACATATATTCCAAAAAAATATCCGTCAGTTTTTATCCCATTTGGACTCCGTTTGATATGGATATTCTGCGAAACAAAAAACATGCAACAAACAGGAACTGGCACTGGGCACTGGATCAATATGTTAGTCCCAAAAATAGTATAAAAAGTTGCCAAAAGTATATGAAAGTTGTAGAATATTGGCATGGAACAATCAAAAATTATAGATACGATGGAGACGTATCAGGGTGCGATGAGCAATACACTAGCACCGGCGCCTTGCAGTGAGAAAGCCCCGTCAAAGTACATAATCCAGTTGCGGCTTGCCTACTTGCTAGGGAGGGTGGTCTCTTGGATCTCTTCGTCTGGCGTTGAGGTCCATTTGGCAATGAACTCCGCCAAGACTCTGCTCTAGATTGTCGAAGTACTTTCAAACTTCAAACCAAAGCTCGACTGCTCCACGGCCCACTCCACTATCCTCCTAGTTGCGTCTGGGTTATGCAATATCCGTTGCAACAGGAGGCGGGTGACAATGGTGATCTCGTGTGCTTGGAAGTAATGATGCAGCTTCCTCGAGGCCATAAGGAGGCCGAAGAGCAATTTCTGCGCACCAGAGTACCTTGATCTAGCCCCCTGCAAGAGGGAGCTGACAAAGTAAATTGGGTGCTGCATCATTTTCTTCTTCTGCAACACTTCGTCTGGTTACGCAGGGCCTGCCCCGCCAGCGTCGGACCCTGCCGGGGGCCTTGCCTCTTCGTCGACCTCCCTCTGTGCCACTAGTCCGGCACCGACCTCTTGGTTCGTTGCCGCCAGGTATAGCAGCAACGGTTCCTGTGGTTTGGGCACAACCAGTATCGGTGTAGAGGAGAGGCATTTCTTCAAATCCTGCAGCGCTGCTTCGGCCTCTGGGATCCACTCCATTGGGCCCGCCTTGTTCAAGATTTTGAAAAAGGAAAGGGCACACTCAGCAGACCTGGAGATGAATCTGCACATGGCGGGTGAGCCGACGCACGTCCTTGATCTGCTTGGGTGCCCTAATCTGCTCAATAGCCTTGATCTTGTCTGGATTCTCTTCGATCCCACACTGTGACACAAAGAACCCGAGAAGTTTGCCGAACGGAACGCCGAAGACACACTTCTCAGGGCTCAGCTTGAGGTTGATCTTGTGCAGATTCGCAAACGTCTCCTCCAAATCTTGTACAAGTGTCGCCCCGTCTTTGGTTTTGACCACTATGTCATCCATATAAGCTTCCATATTTCTACGTAGCTGGGGCTCAAAACCAATCCGGGCTGCCCTTGCAAACATCGAGCCAACGCTCTTCAACCCGAAAGGCATCCGTAAAAAGCAATACGTGCCACATGGGGTGATGAACGCTGTCTTCTCTTCGTCTTCTCTCGCCATGAAGATTTGGTGTTACCCAGAGTAGGCGTCAAGGAATGATAAAATATCACATCCGGCCATGGAGTCAACAATCTGGTCAATGCGCGGCAACGAGAAGGGGTCCTTGGGACAAGCCTTATTGATATCTGTGTAGTCAATACACAGCCTCCACTTCCCATTCGCCTTGCGCACCACCTCCGGATTGGCCAACCACATCGGATGGAGTACTCCTCTCACCAAGCTTGCCGCTTCCAACTTCCTGATCTCTCCCGTAATGAACTCCTGTCGTAAGCTTGCTTCCTGACCTTCTGCTTGACGGGTCACGCATGAGGACAAACAGCAAGATGGTGCTCAATCACCTCCCTGGGAACGTCGGGGATGTCAGATTCTTGCCATGCAAACACGTCGACATTCGCCCGCAGGAAGGTGACGAGCACGCTTTCCTATTTGTTGTCCAGGGTGGAGCTTATGGTGAAAGCCCCACCCGTGCCATCCTCCTCGACGAACACCCTCTTGGTCTCTGGTGGCGCATCTCTGGATTTCTTGCTCTTGTCGGTGGAGCTCTCTGGCACATCCTCGACGGGAGCACAACACTCCGAAGAGGTGTTCTTGCCGGAGTGGGTGCGAGAGGTCTTGCTGGTCTTCTTCCCTGCCGGGGCTCCAGTGGCAGGAGCGAGTGCCTTGGTGGTAGTTGCTGCAACTGCTTCCCGGTAGAGTTGGTCGGCACAGATCAGTGCATCCTTCTTGTCGGAAGGGACAGTGATGATGGTCATCGGCCTCGGCATCTTCAGCGTGTTGTAGGCGTAATGTGATGCCGCCATGAACTTGGCTAGTGTCGAGCGGCCGAGAATCCCGTTGTAGGGAAAGGGGATCTCGGCTACATCGAAAACAATCATCTCCATCCTATAGTTTAACTCGCCTCCAAACATCACGGGCAGCGTGACCTTACCCTTCGGCTGACTCCTCCCAGGGTTGACCCCTTGAAACGTGCCTGTCTCTTTGAGGTCTCCATGAGGAATCTGCAACCTTTTGATCACAACGGGCGAGATCAAGTTTAGACCGGCCCCACCGTCAACTAGCATCTTCGTCACCTTGAGGTTGCATATTGTTGGGGAGACCAACAACGGCAAACACCTGGCCGCAGTTGTCCGATCAGGGTGGTCCTCGGCGTCGAAAATGATAGGCGTGCTAGACCATTTCAGTGGCCTTTGAGCATTGAGTGATGGTTCCGTTGCTGTGATCTCACGCGCCCACTGCTCGAGATGGAGGTGAGAAGTGTGCAGCGAGGAGCCACCATCGACGTACATGGCCTCTGTAGCCTTCTGGAACTCGTGCTCGCCGGACTCGTCATCTTCGTCATGATCATCATCTCCTTGCACTACAAAAAAATACACTTCCGTGATGATACGTGTTTGTCACAGTAGGTCGCTGTCGGTGTCAAAACCGGCGGATCTCGGGTAGGGGGTCCCAAACTGTGCGTCTAGGCCTGATGGTAACAGGAGGCAGGGGACACGATGTTTTACCCAGGTTCGAGCCCTCTTGATGGAGGTAAAACCCTACGTCCTGCTTGATTAATATTGATGATATGGGTAGTACAAGAATAGATCTACCACGAGATCAGAGAGGCTAAACCCTAGAAACTAGCCTATGGTATGATTGTATGTTGTGGTTGTTGTTGTCCTACGGACTAAAACACTTCGGTTTATATAGACACCGGAGAGGGTTAGGGTTACACAAGGTTGGTTACAAAGGAGGAGATATCCATATCCGTGTTGCCTAGCTTGCCTTCCACGCCAAGTAGAGTCCTATCCGGACACGAGACGAAGTCTTCAATCTTGTATCTTCATAGTCTAACAGTCCAGCCAATGGAGATAGTCCGGCTATCCAGAGACCCCCTAATCCAGGACTCCCTCAGTAGCCCCTGAACCAGGCTTCAATGACGATGAGTCCGGCGCGTAGTATTGCCTTCGGCATTGCAAGGCGGGTTCCTCCTCCGAATACATCACAGAAGAATTTGAATACAAGGATAGTGTCCGACCCTGCAACATAAGTTCCACATACTTCCATAGAGAGAATAATATTTTCGCAAATCCAATTTGCTGACTTGTTTTGGCAACATGACGTTATGTCATGGCCCGGTGATTATTCGAACTGTTTCCTTTAACTAGCCCTGCACATAACGCGAGGCAGTTTTTCGACACGTCTTGTCAAAGCAGAGATTGTGTCCCCTTATTACGGGATTCTCATCAATACGGGCGTGGGTAACCCAACCGCGCCATCGATTACGGCGCTTAGGGGATGAGCGAGTTTTACCAGGCAAGTGGGGACGCTTAGTTTCGTCCGCCCATATAAAGGGATAAGGAGTCACCTTTCTATCCACGCCTTCTTCCTCCTTTGCTCATCCGTTTTCGCACACTCGAGCTCCAGCGCCCAAGTCCGCACTTCCCACCTCCACCTTCTCCAACCATGTCCGAAGCGGGAGGCAGGTAGATGGTCTCCTCCGTCACGGATGGAGACATCAAGAAGCTGAGGAGAGCCGGATACCTGCCCGACGACATCGCGCACTGGCTCCGAGATGAGGGGCAGCTCATTCCCACCCCCAGGCCCCATGAGAGGGTAGTGTTCCTCACCCATTTCCTCTGCGGACTAGGATTCCCTCTCCATCCATTCGTCCGGGGGCTCATGTTCTATTACGGCCTAGATTTCCACGATCTGGCCCCGAACTTCACCCTCAACATCTCGGTGTTTATCGTCGTGTACGAGGCCTTCCTCCGCATCAAGCCCCACTTTGGCTTATGATTGAAGACCTTCAATGTCAAGCCGAAGGTTGTGGGTGGGCGCCAGGCGGAGTGCGGAGGCGCCATGGTGGGCAACATGCCCAATGTAACATGGCTCGAGGGCTCCTTTGTGGAAACCATAAAGGGGTGGCAATCGGGGTAGTTCTACATCACCGAGCCGCGTGACCCTGCATGGGCAGCGGCCCCCGAGTTCTGATCTGGCATCCCCACGCAGCTCACTTCCTGGAAAGAGAAGGGCTTGTCCTGGGGTAGTTTGGGAGAGCTGACCGGACTCCAAACATGTATTCAAAAGATGGTGAACAAGAAGCTCAAACTTGTCAACGTGGTCCAGGTCATGCTCCACCGCCGGATCCTCCCATGCCAATAATGGGAGTTCAACTTGTGGGAGTTCGACCCGGTGCAGCACTGAACTCGGAACAGGCTCTTTGACACGACTCACGAAGATGCCTGGAGGGTGTTGTTCAAAAGTGCCGAGGTCCCCCTCCTATTACTGAGGATCGCGGATTCAGCGCGAAGTGCCAAGCCAGTGTGGTAAGCTGCTTTACCTTTCATAGGATACTTATTTTTTATAGATTGACTCCATGTGGGATCTAAACTCCTGTACCTTTGACAGGACTGGCAGGAGACGGCCGGACAGATCGACTGTCCGGCTCCTTTGCCCGAAGGCCCTGCAGACGCTCTTCTGGCGAAGATGCTGACTCCGGCCCCTTATACGGTGCCGGAGAAGACCAAGAAGGCCAAGGGAACCCGAAAGAGTTCCTGACGCCAGGCGTCGTCAGACTCACCCGATGACTCTGCGATGCATTCTTCCCCCGAAGATGAGGAAGAAGAAGAAGATGCTCCCCCACCGGCTGGGGGAGATAAGAAAAGGAAGGCCGCCAAAACTGGGGGGGCGAAGGGTCCAAGAAGGGAAGGACTCTCCTTCCAGACAGTTCCACCGCCGCTGACGAAGGCGAAGACGAGTGGTTGCCCAGGGCCAAGCCCCCGAGGAGATCGTAAGTGTTCGGATACCAGAATAACTCATAGAATTCCTTTGTCGCACTGTTTTCCCTAACGCCGAATATAATTATGCAGGCCGCCACGAGCGAGTATCGATGTATCATCGGACGGCTCCCTGGGCTCGTCGGACATGGATAGCGATCCAATCCCGACCGCAACCTCCCCTCATCCTGTCGATGACGCCGAGGTGCTGTCTCAAGAGGCAACGGACCGAGGGGAGACAGTCCCAGAGGCGCCTCAAGGCGACCTTCCAGACTCCGGGGCCCCTGAGAGCTCCGAGTTCGGCCCTCGGCCGAACACCGCGCCGAAACCTCCAGCGGTTCTAGGCTCGGGCAGGCGGCCTCCTTCTAAGAGGGGCAAGACGCCTGTACCAGTGACCTCTGTCCATCCAGAGGCGCCGGATAATCTATTGGAAGCGCTTCGCAGCGCTTCCATCGATGAGGAGCACCGTACTGTTATGAGTGCGGTGGTCCAGAAGGTTCAGTCCGCCAAGAGCGGGTTGACTGAAGCCTGTGCCAGCCTTCTAACAGGCTTCGAGGTAAGTGTTTTAAAATGTAGTAGAAATATTACCGCATAGACAGTAGCCCCTGATGCTTTGTTCGGTGTTCACAAAGAAAAGACGAACAGAGGATCAAATAATATCGCAGGAGTCTATTATAAGTATGTCAATATGCATATGCAGGCTTCGCTGCTGGCATCCGCCGCACTAACTACGGAGGTCACCGTACTGAAGCAGGACCTCGAGTGGTCCAGGAAAGATCTCGGCCTTGCCAAGAGGCAGCTCGAGGAGAACAAGGGTAAGTAATACCCTGTCTATAGATATGTATATATAAAAGAAGACGCGATTGCAAAATGACAGGATCATCGTATATTTGCCAGGGGCCATGACCGAGGTGGTGACCCTGAAGCAAGCGCTAACCAAGGCCGAAGATAAAGCGGCCAAGGAGCGCACCGAGTGAGAGAAGCACGAGGCTCGGGTGGGCGAGGTGCAGCAAGAGCTCCAGGCTCTCGTGGCGAAGCACGAGGCATTGGAGCTCAAAGACGCGGGAGTCTGAGCTTGCCGCGGCCCTCGAGAGCGCAAAGAGTGCCAAGGCCGAAGCCCAAAAGGCCCTCGAGGAGATCGACACAATGAAGAAGATAGCGGCGGGTAAGGCTTTCTACATGCAAAGCAAGCATGTAAAAGTATATTACCGATTACTTACCCAAATCCGGAGCTCTCCAGGAGCATTCGCAGATTTGCCCCGCAGTGTGTCCGATGCCACACAATTTTACCAGGCCGAGGATGGAAGCTCAACGGAGAAGCTGTTCTGATCTCAGTATGCTGAGGCCGAACACCCGGTGCCAATGAGCGACCAGCTAAAGTAGATGGTCGAGCTACATAAGGCGGCCGATCAGGCCATGAAGGGCTTTATAGTCCGGCTGTGGCCTGGCGACGCCCTTCCGAACAGCTTCTTCGGCCTGGCGAGGCGGCTTGTGGATGCCTGCCCGCGGCTGTAGGTCGTCAAGCGATCTGTCTGCATTGAGGGTGCACGCCGGGCTTTCGCCTGTGTGAAATTGAAGTGGGTCAAGCTAGATGCCGTGAAGCTAATCAAGGAGGGGCCGCCGAAGGGCAAGGAGCACCGCCACCCCGAGATGTAGTACGAGGGTGTTTTGCCGGGTGCCCGTCTCATAGCGGACGTGTGTTCAAAAGATGTAATATTTGAATGAGACTTGCTCATTTTATCCTGTATTTATGAAAACTTGTTTCATATGCGCTATGCAACGCTTGTTTGAATTTAAAATATTATCTTTTGTTTGGCCGCTTATCAATCTGAGAGATGGCTAGTCCTTGGCTTCTGCCCCCATGCCACGAGTGTTGGGGTGTTCGGGATAAACCTGAGCACTCTTGTTCCCATGTTTGGGTCCTTCGAGGGAGGTGCTCAGCATAGCGAACAAGGCAACCAGACTAATAATGCTTTATCACTCTCACTTAGCCATAGAATTCTACAATTTTAAATTTCAGCGAAGCCCCTGGTATTCAGAAGGCCGAATTTGGGGCACGATACACGCCTTTAAGCCGGACAGGGCTGACTCTTCGCTCTAAGCGGCATAAGTCTTTAGGGACTCGAAAACCTCGCTGAACAGCGACCAGTCTCTCGCCTTATCATGATAGTCAGTTTTAGCTTTCTCTACTAAGGTGCTGAACCCAGCAGAACCGGGGCACAATCACAGTAGTTCTCCTAGCGCTACCTTAGCTGATAGAGCGGAACGTAAGGTACCAAAACATAGGAGCCGGGCAAACCCAACATTTGACCAAAGACATGATTCGGAGCTGATGCATATAATGCTATAAGTTCAGGGTGCCGCACTTGTGAAAGTGTTCGGACTTTTCACACCATATTGTGGGGTACGTAAGCCCCTGGTTTATTGGCCGTACCAAAGTGTACGGTTGCAAGGTGTCATTAATGAACACACACATATATATATATATATATATATATAACAAGAATGCAATAATATTCGTAATGTTATGCATTGTTTATTCAAAAAAATTGCATTAAAGCAGAGTGATACAGATAGTGCGATAAGCAAAGAGTAGGACTATGTCCCTTTCAAAGGCAAGCTGAGGAATGATATTAAATCGAATATTTCGCTCGTTACTGTAATCCACCTGGAAATTCCGTGGTATGACGTAGCTGTCTGCCTCCTTGGTTGTTGCATCTTGTGTTCGGCAATAGTGCTGCCGGACAGTGTTTCCAGAGATTAATGTCCTGAAAAAAATGACCAAATGGGAAGCCCCTAGTGCGGTTTAAGCCGCGTCTTGGGGCGTGCCGCAGTTGTGCCCCCTCCCCACTTGTTCCCATGGTATTTGTAATGCGTAATTATGTACGCGCGGCGCGAGTTTCGCCGTTGGGCTGGGATTTGGGGGTGTCCGCCGCATTGCTACGTGAGCTTAGATCGCGCCAGGCGGTCTATTTGCCGATTGCTCCGAGCGCGCTTGATGGTGTTCGGGTCTTGAAATGCCGAACTGGTGGATTGCCTTGAGAGGCTGTTGTGCGCTTCTGCTGCGAGGGCCGCAGTGTGCTCCTCTGTTCGGAGAGAGCGCTCTGTGTTTCCATTGACTATAATAACCCCGCGAGGTCCTGGCATCTTGAGCTTGAGGTATGCATAATGCGGTACCGCATTGAATCTTGCAAATGCGGTTCGCCCGAGCAGTGCATGATAACCACTGCGGAACGGGACTATATCGAAGATTAACTCTTCACTTTGGAAGTTATCCGGGGATCCGAAGACCACTTCCAGTATAATTGAGCCTGTGCAATGGGCCTCTACACCTGGAATGATGCATTTAAAGGTCGCTTTTGTGGGTTTGATCCTTGAGGGGTCTATACCCATTTTGCGCACTGTGTCCTGATAAAGCAGGTTCAGGCTGCTGCCGCCATCCATAA
This sequence comes from Triticum aestivum, assembly GCF_018294505.1. Lineage (NCBI taxonomy): Eukaryota > Viridiplantae > Streptophyta > Magnoliopsida > Poales > Poaceae > Triticum > Triticum aestivum. Next base: position 119,291,897 of record NC_057806.1, read on the forward strand.
GGACTCGAGTGAGGTGAAACCCATCAATGATTGGGTCTAGGACCAGTGCGGCGAATCTGCCATGACAGATACTAGTGGGGTGGTCCCTACGATCGAAGGTGATCAGATAGGAGGACCAAGGGTTGAACTTTGGGGCGACTGGCTCCAACGCATATACGTCCCTGAGCGCATGCTTCTGCTCCCTCTTGGGGATGTGGGTTGCGTATATCATGTTCACCGTCCGCACTTGCGGGGGAAACCACTTCTGTCCTCCGGTGTGCGGCTGCCGGGGCTCCTCCACGTCATCGCTATGCGGCCCCTTGTCCTTGTTTTTGGCAATTAACTTGCCGACCTGCTTGAACACCCAACAATCCCTGTTGGTGTGATTGGCTGGCTTGTCTGGGGTGCCGTGTATTTGACACGAGCGATCGAGTATACGGTCCAAGCTGGACGGACCCAACGTACTTTGTTTGAATAGCTTTTTCCACTGACCGGGTTTAGAGCCTTTGAATTCGACATTAACTGCCGTATCCTCGGTATTTTCAATGTTAATGCGGCGCTTATGTTTGTTGCAACGTGACCTTCTATTGCCGTCCTTGGTATCGGAGGTACCATGGTTCTTTGATATGTTATTACTGCGAGCTAGCCACCTGTCTTCTCCCGCACAAAAGCGGGTCATGAGCGTCGTGAGAGCTGCCTAGATTTCGGCTTTTCCTGACCAAGGTGCCGGGCTAGCCACTCATCTCGGATGTTGTGTCCGAAAGCCGCTAAGGCCTCTGCATCCGGACAGTCGACGATTTGATTTTTCTTTGTAAGGAACCGAGTCCAGAATTGCCTGGCCGACTCTTCTGGCTGCTGAATTATGTGGCTCAAGTCATCGGCGTCTGGTGGTCGCACGTAAGTGCCCTGAAAGTTGTCGAGGAATGCGGCTTCCAGATCTTCCGAACAGCTAATGGAGTCCACTGGCAAGCTGTTAAGCCAATGCCGCGCTGGTCCTTTGAGCTTTAGTGGGAGGTATTTGATGGCGTGTAAGTCATCACTGCGGGCCATGTGGATGTGGAGGAGGAAATCCTCGATCCATACTGCGGGATCTATGGTGCCGTCGTATGGTTCCATATTGACAGGTTTGAAACCTTCTGGGAATTGATGATCCATTACTTCGTCTATGAAGCATAAGGGGTGTGCGGCGCCTCTGTATTGGGCTATATCGCGATGCAACTCGAACGGGTCTTGCCCGCTGTGTTCGGCCCGGCCGGATTTGCTTTTACTGTATCCGGCGTGACGTTTATCGTCTCGCAGAGTTGTGCGCCCTCGTGATCCGTAGATCGATCTTGCATGCTTTGCTTTGTCCTCCAATATGTCTCGCAGGTCTAGCGTATCTCCCCATGCCTTTTTATTTGAATGGCGTCGGGGTGGAGGCTGAGTTTTTGGCTGGAATGCCTCTCTATCGCGGCCATGAGGTGGCCGATCAGCCGTATCATACGCTTCTTCCCCCATTCGGGGTAGTAACCTGCACTTTGGGTAATTCTTGGAGGGGCGCTCGAGTTTATATTCCTCGGCCGCGAGGACTTCAGTCCATCTGTCAGCTAGCAGATCTTGATCAGCTTGAAGCTGCTGCTGCTTTTTCTTCAGGCTATTTGCCGTGGCCATAAGCCGGCGCTTGAAGCGCTCTTGTTCGACGGGATCCTCTGGTACGGCGAATTCATCATCACCAAGGCTTGCCTCGTCTTCAAAGGGGGGCATGTAATTGTCATCCTCCTCCTCTCCGTCTGCCGCTCTCTCAGGAGGGCTCGCTCCTCCATCCTCCTGCTCTAAATCTTGCTGGAGGGGATTGTTGTTGTCTTCGGCACTATCCGGAGTGTTATTATCTCCCGTGCCGGTATCACCACTTTTGCTTTGGCGGGACTTAGAGCAGCGCCGCTGACGTTGGCGCTTGGGTTGCTTCTTGGAGGGGTCATCCTCCGTTATCTCGTCGCCATTGCCTTCTTTGGGTGTATCCACCATGTATATGTCATATGACAAGGTGGCTTTCCAGTGCCCTATAGGCGCTGGTTCATGTTCGTCTCCTACGTCGTCGTCCATACCGTCAATGTCTTCAGAGTCGAAGTCGAGCATGTCGGTTAAATCATTGACAATGGCTACGCAGTGGGTGGTGGGTGGGCGTCGAATTTCTTCGTCGTCCACATCCCAATCCTGTTGGCAATAGTCCGGCCAAGGCTCTCCTGACAAAGAGAGAGAGATTTTAGTGAATTCAAAATGTTGCCGAAGGGCGAGTGCTGAAAGATATCCGCGACGGTGAATTCCATGATCGGCACCCAATCAGATTCGATTGGCAGGGGCGCGAACGGTTCGGAGTCCGGAAAAGAGTTCGGCACCTTGGGGTCATAGGCTTTGCAGAGGATTAGGTTGGTGTTCGGCTCGATCGCCGTTGAGACTGCAACTCCTGAGGCTGTGTCTAGCCACCCATACTCGATTGGCGCAGTTGGCTCCAAGCTAAGGGTCGGAGTTGATGCGGGCGCGACCTCTGGGGTACTGTTCGGCGGCAGAGCTAGGTCATACCCATCGTGACAGTGCAGCGCGCCCGGCTGTGGCTCGAACCCATCGAAGATCAAGTCTCTGCGGATGTCAGCTGTGTAGTTCAAACTTCCAAATCTGACCTGATGGCCAGGGGCGTAACTTTCAATCTGCTCCAGATGGCCAAGCGAATTAGCCCGCAGTGCAAAGCCACCGAATGCGAAGATCTGTCCGGGGAGAAAAGTCTCACCCTGGACTGCATTGTTGTTGATTATCGGAGGAGCCATCGAGCCTAATGGCGACGACACAGAGGAACTCTCAATGAAAGCACCAATGTCGGTGTCAAAACCGGCAGATCTCGGGTAGGGGGTCCCGAACTGTGCGTCTAGGCCGGATGGTAACAGGAGGCAGGGGACACGATGTTTTACCCAGGTTCGGGCCCTCTTGATGGAGGTAAAACCCTACGTCCTGCTTGACTAATATTGATGATATGGGTAGTACAAGAGTAGATCTACCATGAGATCAGAGAGGCTAAACCCTAGAAGCTAGCCTATGGTATGATTGTATGTTGTGGTTGTTGTTGTCCTACGGACTAAAACCCTTCGGTTTATATAGACACCAGAGAGGGTTAGGGTTACACAAGGTCGGTTACAAAGGAGGAGATATCCATATCCGTGTTGCCTAGATTGCCTTCCACGCCAAGTAGAGTCCTATCCGGACACGAGACGAAGTCTTCAATCTTGTATCTTCATAGTCTAACAGTCCGGCCAATGGAGATAGTCCGGCTGTCCGGAGACCCCCTAATTCAGGACTCCCTCAGTCGCTTTTTTTGTCATGCATGTACATCCATGACAAATTTATGACAGAATCAAGATAGTCATACCTATGCTGTCGTAGAAGTGTTCCATGACATTACCAAAATTATCATCACGGAAGTGTCCAATTCCATGACGATAAATCGCGCGTCACAGAAGTGCTTTTGTCAAGGGTGACCGACATGTGGCATCCACCGTAACGGAACGCCGTTAAGCTATCGGGTCGGGTTTTGGGTCCGATAACCCATTAACAGCCCCGACCAATGGGGATTTTCCATGTGTAAAATCATCATTGGCTAGAGGAAACACATGTCGGCTCATCGTCGGGACAGATGTCATCCACTCACTGGACAGAAGGCGCCTATGATACGTCGACACGTGGCACGGCCCAACAAGTTTAAATTGGTCGGCCCAACTAAAGGCCCACAAGATTTTGTGGACCATAATGGGTCGGCCCAGCTAAAGGCCAACGAGATTTTACGGACCATAATGGGCTGGCCCAGCTAAAGGCCCACAAGATTTTGCAGGCCATAATGGGCCTGCCCAGGTAAAGGCCCACAAGATTTTTGTGTGCCGTAATGGGCCGGCCCGGGTAAAGGCCCACAAGATTCTTGTGGATCATAATGGGCCGGCCCAGCTAAAGGCCCACGAGATTTCGCCGACACCAATGGGCCGGCCCAGCTGTAGGCCCATAAGATTTTGAGAACCCTAGTAGGCCGGCCCATTAACTGCCTGCCATGTTTTGGGCCAAATGCCGGCCCATATTTGATCCGGTCCATTATTCGCCTGCCATGCTCCGGGCCTAATAGTGGCCCATATGAGATCCGGCCCGTTAAAGGCCTACCATGTTCTGGGCCAAATTACGGCCCAGATCAGGTCCGACCCTTTAAGAGGCTTTGGGCTCAATTATGGCCCATATCAGATTCGGCCCGTCAACTAGACACTATGCTTTTGGGCCCACTTGCTAAAGGCCCACTTAGTAATTCGGCCTGATATTAGTTTTGCCCTGTTAAGGGCCCATTTAACATTTCAGCCCTATATTAATTTCAGCTTGTTAAAAGCCCGTCATATAGTTGGGCCTAACTACGGCCCGGTTTGCATCCGGTCTGCTTGCAGCCGATATCTGATTGGGCCAAACAAGGACCGAGACAATTTTTTGGCCAGTTAAAAGCCCGTGATTTGATTCGCACAATCATGGGTCGGGGTTCATTTCGGTCTGCTGCCGGCCCGTGAGCTGTTCGGCACGTTTCAAGCCCAACCTACATCGTGATTGCATGACGGCCCGATTATGTACTGTAATTTTACGGTTTGGCCGGTTTACTGCGAAGACAAGATATATATACAGTAAAATAACTGCAGCATCATGAATAAGAAAAAACCTAGACTATACAATAAAGAAATTACGGCATATTACATCCACTGGGCATCAAAGTTCGCCACTATGATAACAAAGCACAAGTAGACAGCAGATTACGTACATTGGGCATCAAAGATCGCCACCAGTGCAAATAAACACGCCAACAAAATAATATACAAAACCAACAGCACTTCAATAGAGTTAAGGAAAGGTTAGCCCTGCTGGGGAGCTGCAGCACAAGCAGCTGAGTAAGATGATGAGACTGCGCTTGTTCAACACTTATATCTTCCTCACTCTGAAAGATAAACAAGAAGACAGATGACAGGTTTTGCACATAAAAGTATCAGTGCTGACAATTCATCACATTTCTTACTGACGAATAAAGTGACACACTTTAAATTTGCATTAACACAATATGGTATTGTTCAGGTCAAGACATGGCAGGAAATGACATTGTGAAGGAGTTGGCAGCTTCATGACACCACTGGATTACAGATCAAGAAACTCATAAGTATCAATGGTTAGTGTGCTGTCAATTTATACCATTTCAGATTGGCAAATAAAGAGATGGTTTAAATAATAGTAGAATGATATGACATTGTTCATAGTTAAGACATTGCAGAATATGACATTGTGCTGTAGTGGGTAGGTTCACCACACCACTGGATTACGGATGAAGAACAAAAGCATACATGCAGTGCAAAAGAAGATCACTTGCTCTGTATAATTTAATTTACATGGTATGAAGAAGAACTTGGTTGTACAACTGAAAACTTAAATTGAGAAAGGACAAACTTTTGTCTATGAACTACATATAATAAACTTTAAACAAGCAATTTGATGCAAACACCAAAAATAAACAGCTGTTGCAGTCATGCCTAACTAAATATATACAACAAAGTTTGAAGGCTTGAGATGGACAAACTTACATTATTGGTGAAGACAGGCTCTATAAAGGCCTTGTCCATGTTGATGGGGGGGCAATTCAAGAAGTTTTCCATAGAATCTTCTTCAAAAGCATTGCCTTTATTCTACATTCTGTTAAGAGTAAATATAGATGTGATAATATACAAAAAAATGGAGAATATTTAAGATAAGATGAAGAGTGGTGCTACATAACCAAGTAGCTATAAATGTAAGTGCAGCGATACAGGCAAAAGGTACAGCCAAGAGCAATGCACGACTAAACTTCTTCAGTACCAACCTTATGGTAAGAGTAAATATAGATCTGATGTGTAGAAAATGGAGGGCAAAGGAAAATAAGCTGCAGAGTGATGGTACATGAACAACTACCTGTCATTATAAGTACACTGATAAAGGATAGCATGTACTTACAAGAACAATGCAGAGCTAAAAAAACATTGGCATTGGATATATTCTACACTAGTGTAACCATTCATACAGATCAGATAATTTGGAGCGAACAATTGATAAGCAAGCTATCATGCATACTGCTGTCACATAATGAACCAGGTATGTATGCAAGTACAGTGATACAGGACAACAGGTACTAACAAGAGCAAAGCAGCGGGCAGCATATTTGCGATATCCTGTCGTTCTTGTCAAACCGGAATTCTTCTTCGAGCAGATTTCCTGCAAAAAAGGTCCGTAAGGCACACGCAGAAAAGTAGAAGTTCAAATTGTCATGTGATTTCATAGATAGTACCTCATCCTGGGAATGAGAGCAGTGCATAGCAAGGTTTTTCCATTCAATGTCTTCTAAATTTAACACAGGAGACCTCACCGGAAATTCGTTTATAGACTTGCCATCAAAGTGTGATTTCCTTAGGTAACACCGATACTACTACAATGCTTCCTTGAAAAGCCCAAGCAAGCTTTGCTCGTCATGACTATCCAGATTGACCCTCGCCTAGTTACAACAAGTAATGTAAATCATTGATGTGTTCAATCAGCAGAAAACAGGAAAATAATAACCATGAATAATAGCACTTACACGTAAGTTGGACAGGAAGATGTGAAAATGGCGTTTGTCTTCACAATAATATTCCCATGATGGGAATATATGCACGTAGTCCCTAATGATGACCCACAAGTATAGGGGATCTATCGTAGTCCTTTCGATAAGTAAAAGTGTCGAACCCAACGAGGAGCAGAAGGAAATGATAAGCGGTTTTCAGCAAGGTATTCTTTGCAAGTACTAAAATAAGTGGTAACAGATAGTTTTGTGATAAGATAAATTGTAACAAGCAAATAGTAACAAAAGTAAATAAAGTGCAGAAAGGTGGCCCAATCCTTTTTGTAGAAAAGGACAAGCCGGAACAAACTCTTATAATAGGAAAAGTGCTCCCGAGGACACATGGGAATATCGTCAAGCTAGTTTTCATCACGTTCATATGATTCGCGTTCGATACTTTAATAATTTGATATGTGGGTGGACTGGTGCTTCGGTGTTGTTCTTACTTGAACAAGCATCCCACTTATGATTAACCTCTATTGCAAGAATCCGCAACTACAACAAAAGTATTAAGGTAAACCTAACCATAGCATGAAACATGTGGATCCAAATCAGCCCCTTACGAAGCAATGCATAAACTAGGGTTTAAGCTTCTGTCACTCTAGCAACCCATCATCTACTTATTACTTCCCAATGCCTTCCTCTAGGCCCAAATAATGGCGAAGTGTTATGTAGTCGATGTTCACATAACACCACTAGAGGCTAGACAACATACATCTTATCAAAATATCAAATGAATACCAAATTCACATGACTACTAATACCAAGACTTCTCCCTTGTCCTCAGGAACAAACGTAATTACTCACAAAGCATATTCCTGTTCATAATCAGAGGGGTAATAATATGCATATAGGATCTAAACCTGTGATCTTCCACCAAATAAACCAACTAGCATCAACTACAAGGAGTAATCAACACTACTAGCAACCTACTAGCACCAATCCCGAACTTTGAGACAAGAATTAGATACAAGAGATGAACTAGGGTTTAGAGATGAGATGGTGCTAGTGAAGATGTTGATGGAGATTGCCCTCTCCCGATGAGAGGAGCGTTGGTGATGACGATGGTGATGATTTCCCCCTCCCGGAGGGAAGTATCCCCGGCAGAACAGCCCTGTCAGAGCTCTAGATTGGATCCGCCAAGGTTCCGCCTCGTGGCGGCGGAGTCTCGTCCTGAAAAGTTTCTTCCTATTTTTTTCTCATCGAAAGACTTCATATAGGAGAAGATGGACGTCGGAGAGCCACTAGGGGGCCCACGAGGTAGGGGGCGCGCCCTAGGGGGGCGCCCCCCACCCTCATGAGCAGGGTGTGGGCCCCCCGGCCTTCATCTTTGGCGAGGATTTTTCTTTATTTATTTTAAGACGTTCCGTGGAGTTTCAGGACTTTTCGAGTTGCGAGAATAGGTCTCTAATATTTGCTCCTTTTCCAGCCCAGGATTCCAGCTATAGGCATTCTCCCTCTTCATGTAAACCTTGTAAAATAAGAGAGAATAGCCATAAGTATTGTGACATAAAGTGAAATAACAGCCCATAATGCAATAAATATCGATATAAAAGCATGATGCAAAATGGACGTATCAACTCCCCCAAGCTTAGACCTTGTTTGTCCTCAAGCGAAAAGCCGATAACAATAAATATGTCCTCATGTTTAGAGGTAGAGGTGTCGATAAAAATAAAATTCAGACATGAAGGCATCATGATTATTCTTCATAACAGCAACATATATAGATTTTGTCATATGATTACTTATGTTCAAGTGATGATCTATTCACAATGCAAAAGTATAAATCATAAACCTTATTGGGCTCCGACAAACTATAATCTCAGTCATTGAAGCAATTGCAATTTATCATAATATCTAAAAGGGTCTATGTCAGAGCTAAAAAGCAAGTCCACATACTCAACTATCATTTAGTCCTCCATAATTGCTAACACTCACGCAATACTTGTGGTTACAGAGTTTTAATCGGACACAGAGAAAGATAGGGGCTTATAGTTTTGCCCCACAACCTTTTACCTCAAGGGTAATGTCAACAATAATGGTTCATGCTCCCCTACATCCAATTAGATATATATATATATATATATATATATATATATATATATCATGTTCTTTCCAACATGCTGAGCTTGCCAAAGGATAAAATGAAGAAGAAAAGGTGAAGATCACCATGACTCTTGCATAAGGCAGAGGATAATAATAAAAGATAGGCCCTTCACAGAGGGAAGCAGAGGTTGCCATGCGCTTTTATGGTTGGATGCATAAAATCTCAATGCGAAAGAACGTCACTTTATATTGCCCCTTGTGATATGAACCTTTATTATGTAGTCTGTCGCTTTTATTACTTCCACATCACAAGATCGTATAAAGCTTATTTCTCCCACACCAATCAATCATACATATTTAGAGCAATTTTTATTGCTTTGCACCGATGACAACTTACTTGAAGGATCTTACTCAATCCATAGGTAGATATGGTGGACTCTCATGGCAAAACTGGTTTAGGGATTTTGGAAGCACAAGTAGTATTTCTACTTGGTGCTGAGAATTTGGCTAGCATGAGGGGGAAAGGCAAGCTCAACAAGTTAGAGGATCCATGACAACATACTTTATCTCAAATATAAGAAAGACATAACTCATTACGTTGTCTTCCTTGTCCAACATCAACTCTTTAGCATGTCATATTTTAATGAGTGCTCCCAATCATAAAAGATGTCAATGATAATATATCTATATGTGAAAACCTCTCTTTCCTTATTACTTCCTATTAATTGCAACAATGACCAAAGCTATGTCTGCCAACTCCCAACAACTTTTAATCATCATACTCTTTCTATGTGAAGTCATTACTCTCAATAAGATCAATATGAACTCTTTGTTTCTTTTTATTCTTTTCTATTTTTCTTTTATTCATCCAAGATCATGGCAAAATAATCAAGCCCTTGACTCAACACTAATCTTTATTATATATAGCTCACGGACTCGATTACAAAGAGAGATCAAAAAGCAAAACTCAAAACTAGATCATGCCATAAACTTTATTCTACTAGATCAAGATACTACTAATAGGATCGAACTAAGAGAAACGATAAAGATAGGAGTTGTGATGGTGATACGATACCGGGGCACCTCCCCCAAGCTTGGCTGTTGCCAAGGGGAGTGACCATACCCATGTGATCATGTCTCCTTCTTTGTCGTCGGTGTAATATTGTTGGCGATGATTCCCCTCAGGATGCGGTTCTCCTCCTCGAGCTTATTGACTTGCTGTTTGAGGTCCATTATTTCCTTACGAAGCTTTCTTGTGATAGCTAAAGCTCCTTGCACCCAAGGGTGTTGCATAGCTGCGGGAGAACAAGTGACACTCCTCTTCATATTTTCATAAGAAAGAAATCTAACATTAGAAGGGATAACCGAGTTTGGAATAGCTGAGCTCTGTAGTTCCCCCATCGCGAACCCAGCTCGGAGGCGAGAGGTGACTTCTTGATCCTCCATGGCATCTACTCTCATCAAGTCAGCTTCCATCTCTTCCTCCGTTGCTGGCCCAAAGTGGTTAGCGTCGCTGTTTGCCCTTGGTTCCGGTGCCGGATTAGATACCCGGCTCTCCCTGATTGACTCTTGAGAAGACATCTTGCTCTAATCTGCAGCAGCAACAACTCGAAAACAAAAACAGAGGAAATTTGCGTGATACGGGAGTCAAAACCTTCGGGAGGATATATAATGAATTTTTACCGACCAAAATATGTAACGTGCAAGAAAACGGAGTCCGGAAGGCACACGAGGTGCTCACGAGGTAGGGGCGCGCCTAGGGGGGTAGGGCGCACCCACCACCCTCATGGGGCTCTCGTGTCCTTCCCGGACTGCTACTTATTTTCTATTTTTCTAAATATTCCAAAACGGAGAAATATTGCCTTAAAAATTGTTTTGGAGTCGGTTTACTTACCGTACCACATACCTATTCCTTTTCGGAGTCTGAAACGTTCTGGAAAGTGTCCCTTATGTATTCCTCTGGGGTTACGGTTTCAATAATATTGGTTTCAACATTTATGGGATTACCTGAGATATAATTTTTAATTCTTTGACCGTTTACCACCTTCGGATTTGTGCCCTCGAAGTTGTTGATTTTTATGGCACCGGAACGACAGACCTCTCCGATGACGTGGGGGCCTTCCCATTTGGAGAGAAATTTTCCTGCAAAAAATCTGAAACGAGAGTTGTATAGCAATACATAATCACCTACATTAAACTCATGCTTTTGTATCCTTTTGTCATGCCATCTTTTAACTTTTTCTTTAAACAACTTGACATTTTCATAAGCCTGGGTTCTCCATTCATGAAGTGAGCTAATATCAAATAACCTATTCTCACCGGCAAGTTTGAAATCATAGTTAAGATCTTTAATAGCCCAATAAGCCTTATGTTCTAGTTCGAGAGGTAAGTGACATGCTTTTCCATAAACCATTTTATATGGAGACATACCCATAGGATTTTTGTATGCCCATAATGCATCATCCAGTTTCTTAGACCAATTCTTTCTAGACCTATTAACAGTCTTTTGCAAAATTAATTTGAGCTCTCTATTGCTCAATTCTACTTGACCACTAGACTGTGGGTGATAAGGAGATGCAATTCTATGATTAACATCATATTTAGCAAGCATTTTACAGAAGGCACCATGAATAAAGTGTGAACCACCATCAGTCATTAAATATCTAGGGACTCCAAACCTCAAAAAAATAACTTCTTTAAGCATTTTAATAGAAGTGTTATGATCAGCAGTACTAGTTGGAATAGCTCCTACCCACTTAGTAACATAATCAACAGCAACTAGAATATGTGTGTATCCATTAGAGGCAGGAAAAGGTCCCATATAATCAAAGCCCCATACATGAAACGGTTCAATAACAAGAGAATAATTCATAGGCATTTCTTGACGTCTACTAATATTACCAATTCTTTGACATTCATCACAAGACAAGACAAACTTACGGGCATCCTTGAAGAGAGTAGGCCAATAAAAACCAGATTGCAATACCTTATGTGCAGTTCTATCTCCAGCGTGGTGTCCTCCATAAGACTTGGAATGACACTTGCGTAGGATCTGTTCCTGTTCATGCTCAGGTACACAACGTCTAATAACACCATCTACTCCTTCTTTATAAATATGTGGGTCATCCCAAAAGTAATGTCTCAAGTCATAGAAAAACTTTTTCTTTTGCTGGTATGTGAAGCTAGGTCGTATAAACTTAGCAACAATATAATTAGCACAATCAGCATACCATGGAGTACTACGAGAAGTACTTATAACATTTAATTGTTCATCAGGAAAGTTATCATTAATACGCAATGGGTCATCAAGAATATTTTCTAACCTAGACAAGTTGTCTGCAACGGGGTTCTCAGCTCCCTTTCTATCAACAATATGCAAATCAAATTCTTGTAGCAAGAGAACCCATCTAATAAGTCTAGGTTTAGCATCTTTCTTTTCCATAAGGTATTTAATAGCAGCATGATCAGTTTGAATAGTTACTTTAGAATCAACAATATAAGATCTGAACTTATCACAAGCAAATATAACTGCTAAAAGTTCTTTTTGAGTAGTAGCATAATTTCTTTGAGCATTGTCTAGAGTCTTACTAGGATAATGAATAACATTTAATTTCTTATCAACTCTTTGCCCTAGAACAGCACCTACAGCATAATCACTAGCATCACACATAATTTCAAAGGGTAAATTCCAATTAGGTGGCTGAACAACAGGTGCAGAGACTAATGCTTTCTTAAGTATTTCAAATGCTTCTACACAATCATCATCAAAGACAAATGGTATATCTTTTTGCAATAAATTAGTGAGAGGCCGAGAAAATTTTAAGAAGTCCTTAATGAACCTCCTATAAAATCCAGCGTGACCAAGGAAACTTCTTATACCTTTGATGTCCTTGGGACATGGCATCTTTTCAATAGCATCAACCTTGGCTTTATCAACTTCAATACCTCTTTCAGAAACTTTGTGCCCCAAGACAATACCTTCATTAACCATAAAGTGGCATTTTTCCCAATTCAAGACAGGATTAGTTTCTTCACATCTCTGCAAAACTCGATCAAGATTGCTCAAGAAATCATCGAAGGAGGAACCATAGATGGAAAAGTCGTCCATGAAAACCTCACAAATTTTTTCACAAAAGTTAGAGAATATAGACATCATGCATCTTTGAAAGGTAGCAGGTGCATTACATAAACCAAAAGGCATACGTCTATAAGCAAAAGTACCAAAAGGGCATGTAAAAGTAGTCTTAGATTGATCTCTAGCCGACACAGGTATTTGAGAGAAACCAGAATAACCATCTACAACGTAATAGTGTGTATGTTTGCATAATCTTTCTAGCATTTGATGAATAAAAGGTAAGGGGTAATGATCTTTCTTAGTAGCTTTATTTAATTTGCGGAAATCAATTACCATCCTATAACCTGTGATAATTCTTTGTGGAATTAATTCATCTTTATCATCAGGAACAACAGTAATACCTCCCTTCTTAGGGACACAATGGGCAGGACTTACCCACTCACTATCAGCAACAGGATAGATTATACCTGCCTCCAGAAGCTTAAGTATTTCTTTTCTTACCACTTCTTTCATTTTCGGATTCAGACGTCATTGAGGATCACGAACTGGTTTGGCATCTGCTTCCAAATTTATTTTATGTTGACATAGAGTGGGACTAATGCCCTTAAGATCATCAAGAGTATATCCAATAGCAGCACGATGCTTCTTCAGAGTTTTCAATAATCTTTCCTCTTCATGCTCTGAAAGGTTAGCACTAATAATAATAGGATATATCTTCTTTTCATCAAGATAAGCATATTTAAGATTATCAGGCAACGGTTTAAGCTCAAACACGGGATCACCCTTGGGTGGAGGAGGATCTCCTAAAATTTCAACAGGCAAATTGTGTTGCAGAATAGGTTCCTATTTAAAAAATACTTCATCTATTTCCCTTCTTTCATTCATGAACATATTATTTTCATGGTCTAGCAAATAGTGTTCTAAAGGATCACTAGGAGGTACAACAATAGAAGCAAGACCAATAATTTCATCCTTACTAGGTAATTCTTCCTCACGATGTTGTTTACCAAATTTAGAGAAATTAAACTCATGAACCATATCATCCAAGCCAATAGTAACAACATTCTTTTCGCAGTCTATCTTAGCATTAACAGTATTCAAGAAGGGTCTACCAAATATAATGGGACAAAAGCTATCTTGCGGAGAAGTAAGAACAAGAAAATCAGTAGGATATTTAGTTTTCCCACACAAGACTTCAACATATCTAACAATCCCAATTGGTGAAATAGTATCTCTATTGGCAAGTTTAATTGTGACATCAATATCTTCTAACTCTGCAGGTGCAATATCATGCATAATTTCTTTGTATAAGTCATGAGGTATAACACTAGCACTGGCACGCATATCACATAAGCCATGATAACAATGATCTCCTATCTTAACAGAAATAATAGTCACGCCTACCACAGGTCTATGTTTATCTTTAGCACAAGGTTTAGCAATTCTAGGAGTTTCACCTTCGAACTGGATAACATGCCCATCTATATTATCAAACAAGAGATCTTTAACAATAGCAATATTAGGTTCAACTTTAACTTGCTTAGGAGGTATATATGTTTTAATATTGCTTTTACGAACCACAGTTGAAGCTTTAGCATGATCCTTTATCCTAACAGGGAAAGGTGGTTTCTCAACATAAGAAGCAGGAACAATAGGATCATTATAAGTGACAGTCTTTTCTTCAACTTTAATAGGTTTAGCTACTTTTACTTCTATGGGAGGATGATATTTAAACCACTTCTCCTTAGGGAGATCAACATAAGTAGAAAAAGATTCACAGAAAGAAGCTACTATCTCAGAGTCAAGTCCATATTTAGTGCTAAACTTACGGAAAATATCGGTGTCCATAAAAGATTTAACACAATCAAACTTAGGTGTCATACCTAACTCCTTACCTTCATCGAGGTCCCAATCTTCAGAGTTGCGTTTAATTCTATCCAATAAATTCCATATGAATTCAATAGTCTTCATCATAAAAGAGCCAGCACAAGTATCGAGCATGGTGCGATTGTTTTCAGAAAGCCGAGCATATAAATTTTGCATAATTATTTCTCTCGAGAGCTCATGATTGGGGCATGAATATAACATTGGTTTAAGCCTCCCCCAAGCTTGAGCGATGCTTTCTCCTTCACGAGGCCAGAAATTATATATATAATTGCGATCACGGTGAACAAGATGCATAGGGTAATACTTTTGATGAAATTCCAACTTCAATCTTTTATAGTCCCATGATCTCATATCATCGCATAGCCTATACCATATCAATGTGTCTCCCTTCAAAGATAAAGGGAAGACCTTCTTATTAGCAACATCATCGGGTATACCTGCAAGCTTAAATAATCCACAAACTTCATCCACATATATTAGGTGTTCATCAAGATGCTTTGTTCCATCTCCTGTAAAAGGATTAGCCAGCATTTTTTCTATCATACCCGAAGGATACTCATAGGGAATTTCATTTTCAATAGGTTCAGTAGGTTGAGGAGAAACTCTTTGCTCTACTGGTCGGGGTGAAGATACCCCGAACAAGCCCCTCATAGAATTACTTTCCATAGTAACAAGTGACAGTAAATTTCAGCACACTATATAAATTTTTCCTTACCAAATTCCACCTACCAAAGGCGCTACACTCCCCGGCAACGGCGCCAGAAAAGAGTCTTGATGACCCACAAGTATAGGGGATCTATCGTAGTCCTTTCGATAAGTAAAAGTGTCGAACCCAACGAGGAGCGAAAGGAAATGATAAGCGGTTTTCAACAAGGTATTCTCTGCAAGTACTGAAATAAGTGGTAACAGATAGTTTTGTGATAAGATAAATTGTAATGAGCAAATAGTAACAAAAGTAAATAAAGTGCAGAAAGGTGGCACAATCCTTTTTGTAGCAAAGGAAAAGCCGGAACAAACTCTTATAATAGGAAAAGCGCTCCCGAGGACACATGGGAATATCGTCAAGCCAGTTTTCATCATGTTCATATGTTCGCGTTCGATACTTTGATAATTTGATATGTGGGTGGACCGGTGCTTGGGTGCTATTCTTACTTGAACAAGCATCCCACTTATGATTAACCTCTATTGCAAGCATCCGCAACTACAACAAAAGTATTAAGGTAAACCTAACCATAGCATGAAACATGTGGATCCAAATCAGCCCCTTACGAAGCAACACATAAACTAGGGTTTAAGCTTCTGTCACTCTAGCAACCCATCATCTACTTATTACTTCCCAATGCCTTCCTCTAGGCCCAAATAATGGTGAAGTGTTATGTTGTCGACGTTCACATAACACCACTAGAGGCTAGACAACATACATCTTATCAAAATATCAAACGAATACCAAATTCACATGACCACTAATAGCAAGACTTCTCCCTTGTCCTCAGGAACAAACGTAATTACTCACAAAGCATATTCATGTTCATAATCAGAGGGGTAATAATATGCATATAGGATCTGAACATATGATCTTCCAGCAAATAAACCAACTAGCATCAACTACAAGGAGTAATCAACACTACTAGCAACCTACTAGCACCAATCCCGGACTTTGAGACAAGAATTGGATACAAGAGATGAACTAGGGTTTGGATATGAGATGGTGCTGGTGAATATGTTGATGGAGATTGCCCTCTCCCGATGAGAGGAGCGTTGGTGATGACGATGGTGATGGTTTCCCCCTCCCGGAGGGAAGTATCACCAGCAGAACAGCCCTGCCGGAGCTCTAGATTGGATCCGCCAAGGTTTCGCCCCGTGGCGGCAGAGTCTCGTCCTAAAAAGTTCCTTCCTAATTTTTTCTCATCAAAGACTTCATATAGGAGAAGATGGACGTCGGAGAGCCACCAGAGGGCCCACTAGGTAGGGGGCGCGCCCTAGGGGGGCGCCCCCACCCTCGTGAGCAAGGTGTGGGCCCCCCGGCCTTCATCTTTGGCCAGGATTTTTCTTTATTTATTTTAAGACGTTCCGTGGAGTTTCAGGACTTTTGGAGTTGCGCAGAATAGGTCTCTAATATTTGCTCCTTTTCCAGCCCAGAATTCCAGCTGCCGGCATTCTCCCTCTTCATGTAAACCTTGTAAAATAAGAGAGAATAGCCATAAGTATTGTTACATAAGTGAAATAACAGCCCATAATGCAATAAATATCGATATAAAAGCATGATGCAAAATGGACGTATCACCTAACAACATTGAAAGCATTGTCTTTAAACTAGGAATAAATGGAATGGGGTTGCAATCTGCAGGAATTGGCCTTCTCTGCAGTTGGGATAGGTCTTCGGCCGGTGGACTTGCTGTACTTTTTGCTGGAGTGGTATTTTTCTATGGTACAGCTGGTGCTATGGCAAATGAAATCGGTATACCTTTTGCTGGAGTGCAGGTCCTGTGTGGTGGGGCTAGTGGTGTGGCCAGTGAAGTATGGGTACAGTCTGCTGGAGTCGGTCCTATGTTTTGTGTCACTGGTTGTACAGCCAATATAAGTGGGGTGATGTCTGATTTCTCCAGCACCACCACGTTTTTCAAGGACTTTGCTGGTGTTCCTTCAGGTTCGGCAATCACCCTCTTCCTTTTTGATGTCTGATGCACAAGAATAGCATTTGAGTGGAAAAATTTGGTATGATGACAGATGGAATATGTATTGATAATGGATGGGCATGGCATCTCGACATATATGATGAGTAAACTAAGTAGATGGCGGTGCAACAAAGTAGAAGAAATGCAAGACAACATATGCAAGTTACGCGCAATCAATAAAACCTTGCCAAATTAGAACAGGCACCTTGATGGGTGAACAGGACATGCCATCTGCCTTTGACTCCTCGAGGTTAGAATAGTCATTAGGATGATATTCTGAACAAGAATCAACAGGTGGGGAGCGTACGAGTTTCATTGCTTCCAGAATGGCACTCAATGCCTTGCTACCAATTTTGTAAGTCATTGCAGTGTTCCACAATATTCTTCTGATGTGCGGATTCTGATATTCACTGTAATTGCGTATAATATCTGAGAACCATGAAAACATAAATAGTTGTGAGATTATCTTTGTAATGCAGATGATATTCTAATATAGGGGCGCCCCTGTAAACACTTGTGTGCTATCACTGGATTCTGATGAGAGAGCTCATGTGTGTTGTAATATGGTGCGTGCATTTATATAATCTGGCACAAGTACACAAAAAAATAGGCTCCAGAAGTAAGGATAGCTGGAAGATGATAGGTTCATAATATACTGTATAGAGAGTTTATTGCCAAACGATGATAACAAGAGCACACAACAACTAGGCAGGTCATAGGGGCTGTTTGGTTTTAGGACTAGCATTGCCACACTTTGCCACACATTTTTGCCAAACTTGACTAAGGTTAGTTCATCAAAATGAGAGCCACAAGTTGGCAAGCCTAAGGGAATCTTGCCACACTTTTTGTGTGTATGCCATGTGGGGTCCAAGTGTGGCTTGCCTAAGATGTGGCTTGAACCAAACACTCACCTAAGTTGGTCAAACTTGCCTAACCTTAGGTGTGGCAATCTTTGGCAAAGTTAGTCACAAACCAAACAGTCCCATAGTGTACATAACAGGGGTACACCATAACCAGGATATATAAATCGGGAAAGTGGAACTGGCTGGAAATTATGGTGTTGTATTGCCGCTAGTAATTGAAAGCCTATCGATCATGTACAGGCCAGCTCTATCAGCTGTTGACTGCAGATGTCCGTGCTCCCCTTCCTGACAAGGAACATACTGTGCTTCCCATACAGAACACCACACGGGCTGCCGGCCGAACCACCGGCCCCACCGCCTGTGTTCCTCCACCACCCCCACCCCTGCCCCCACCCGCGTCGAGTTTTCTTCGTTCGACAAGGCCCCACCATAGCCCCCCACAACCACCGTCCCCACCCAAGCCCCTTCGATCGCACCAGCGAACTCCAGCGAGCTCTGAAAAATCGACTAACCCAATTTTGAAATTTAGTCTACTGTGATTTAACTAGTGTGGAATATAAAAGGGGAAACCCATAAGCATTGCGAGTATGGTGTTGAGCGTGCCATGGCAGATCTGAAGGTGCAACCCGGACAAAGGCAACTTCGCAACCAAGACAAGAAATCAAAGTAAAGCAGTGGCGATCTATTTTCTTGCTTCGATAAATAAGTTGAGCAGATAAGAAAGAGTACCGCCTCTGGTGCGGTGCCGTGTACGCATCTACTAATAATTTGACGGTGTTGCGGTAGCGATGGCTGTCGGTGGCGTGGAAGCAGATCTAGGAGGGTAGACGGTGGCGGCGGGGCGTGGTGGATGAGACGGTCGTAGGAGCGGCGTCGGCAAGGTGGACGATGACGGGGATGAAGCGAGAGGACGGGATGCAAGGATCCTGGTCCAAAGTCGTGGATGAGAGAGGTCGATCTCTTGTAATGGACGGCGGAGTCGGGGTATCAGCTCCGGCTTGGTGGAGGAGGATGGCAGTGGATGGGGTGGCGGACGGCGGCGGACGGAGGAGGGTGGGGTGGAGAGGGTGTTTTGGCGCCCACGGAGTACGAATGGGGAAAAGGGAGGTAGAGAGGAATGGGGAACCATGTATTTAGGGCGCGCTTGTCTCAAATGCGAGGAAATTTACAAACTTAGCCCCCGTTTCTAATTTCTACTACATCAAAGCAACACTAGTCGGTTGGGGATAGGACGGTAATCTCGCATACACCGAATATTTGCTGACGAGAGTCGGTTGGGGAGGGAGTCGATTTTGACCGAGGACACACTGTGTTTTGGTGCCCACCGTGTATGAATCCGGGTGAGAGGCGGTTACGTCACGTTTGGGTGAAATTACAAACCTACCCCTATCGAAACCTATAGAAATCCAGCATATAGGCTTTGCGTGGCAGGGATAGGCAGTAGTGATTTGCATCTTGCAGATTTTGGTTTCGGGCGGTTACTGCGACTTTCCCCCGTTCGTTCAAATTTTGCAGAGTGCACGTTTACCGTGCCAACTGAATTCGAATCACGTTTGTATTCTATTTTTGTCGGGCGGCATCCATTTTCAATTGGAATTACATTCTATATACATTATTTTTTATATACTTTCAAAAGCACAACACCATTTATACATAAATATGGTTTACAAATGGCATGATCTCAGATTCATCAGGTTGTATCCATAAATTTGGATTTTCAAATATTTGAAACCACTTTATGTTGAAATCCAATGTATGCATTCCTCGCTAACTGTCTCCAATTAATGTGTGTTTCATGCGGTTTTTTTACTTCTCAAACATGTATAATGTGTTTCACACACGCAACATATAGTGTAATCCCGTTTAGACATTAATTGCATATAAACCATGCATTGTTTGTAATTGAAGAATCTATGGATCACCAATATTGATAAACTATATAACATTACACATGTGCCCAAATTCAAATGAATATGCATGTTTGATACACCAATTTGCGTTATGATATTATCGATGTCGTGATCTCCAGTTTAAATATTTGAATCCCCTTTAATCTAGATATTCGTCTCATATAGCTATCACTCATGCTTATATAGGACTATCTCTCTGGACCTATACGCGTTCATCGTCTCTCAGGTATCTCTCATGCTACCTGTATGTCGACAATGATCTTTTATCTTCGTAACACACTAACGGTACTCTCTCCCTCGACCTTCATCACTCTATCTCTCTCTAAGTATATCTCGCTCCCTACTATGTGTCTCTAACTATGATTCTCCATGTGGAATCTCTTTCTCTCACACAAACACAAAACTTTGTCTCCCGAGGTCTCATTTCTCTCTACTATTCCCATTTGTGCCACTCGCACACCCCTCATACAGAGATGTCTTTCGCTCCTTAGATATGAGAACCTATGACTCTTCCTCTTCAATATCTCTTTCTCACACACAAACACAAACTCTGTCTCCCAGGGTCTCATATTTCTCCATTGTTCTCTTGTATGTCGCTCACACACACCCTCTCTCCCTAGAGATATCTTGCGTTCCCTCGTATGTCTCTCTAGCTATCACTCTCGTCGTGAAATATCTTTCTCTCTCGCAGACACAAAACTCCGTCTCTCTGGATCTCATTTCTCTCTGATATCTGTTTGTATGTGACTCACACGCACCCTCTCTCTATCTCTCTCACACCCACACACATAACCCGGCCTTCTGATCCCTCGACTCCTATCTCTAACGCACACTAGCTAGCATCTTTATCTTTCTATTTATCTGTTTCTCCATCAACCTTCTTTCTCGCCCTCACTCTTGATTCCTATCACGCACAATACATATGTTTCTCTCTACATGCAGTCAAGTGCCCTCTCACACACATATATAACTTCACCCTTTGAACCACCCGACGGTCATCTCCAACACCCAAACTAGCGAATGTCCCTCTAGCTAGCATCTCCATCTCTGTATCTATCTGTAGTTTCTCCGTTAACATTTCTTTCTTGCACGGAGTCTTGCTTCCTATCACCCACACTATATATGTCTCTCCATACATATGCATTTATAGGTTGGCCTCTTTTGCACAATCGTTGCGCCTCACTCCCTCTGCTCGCCATAGATGCATGCTCCAGCCCACGCCACTATCTCTTAAAGACAAAAACACATGCTCAATTGTCGGGACTTCTTCCATGCATTCTCACATGCATGCATATTGTCATACCGATCCGTCTCTCCCATGTCATTGATCTTATGACTTATGTCTTCTTTATTTTATCTCGATCATGCGCGCAGGCGCACACACACATCCCACGTATACATGTATACCTCTCACACATGCACGTTCAAGGTCTCTATGTCTCCATACGTAGTTAATTACCCTCAATCCTAACGCCACATCAAATTGTTCTCCTCTTTTCTGCACATAACTTCCGCCTGGATGGGTAAAACACACACTCACACTTAACAATCTCCTTCTAGCTACCCCCCCCCCCCCGCCTCTCACTCTTCCCCTATATCCACGAAACCAATAAGACCATCCCTTAGTTTAATTCCTGCCTACGTGCACCATCGATATATAGTAGTCTTCCTCGGTGTCTCTCGAACAAACACGTTTTCTCGAAGTCGACTCCTCTCATGCGCACACACCTTCTTTTCCCTCTCTACGGGCATTTTCTCTCTCGCACCCCATCATTGGTGGCCGCTGCCATACACATCACCTATCTATGATGAAAGCCATGCACACTTAAATTACATCCGCCACAGAGGACCCCGCGACACACACACACGCACCCCCCAACACACACACACACACACTAAGACTCCATCTCTCTCACACACACACAAACACACACACACGCAAGCACGCACGCCCCCCCCCCCACACACAAAGACTCCATCTCTCTCCCTCTCTCTCTCACACACACAAACTAAGACTCCATCTCTCTCTCTCCTCTCCCTCTCTCTCTCACATACACACACACACACCCCACACACACTAAGACTCCATCTCACACACACATGCTCTAGGCGGAGCATTTGTTCCTACCACCCTTCATCCAACCTTACCCATATGATAAACAATCACCTTTATTTACTTGCATAACATGGACAAAATCGACTTTACTTTAGTAGTCAGCAAACTTATCATCTGTACCCTTATAAAAAACGAGTTGGTGGTGATGGTGTGCCTGCCATCTTGTAATACACACCGTATGATCTATATCTGAGGATAGAAAGCAAACTATGATAATTTTACAAAAGATACCGGCACCTCTCTCCACATCATTATCTCTCGCAACCTCATTGCTCAGATATTAATAAAGGAATAAGTCTATGGAACAATCTAGCATGCATGGTGGCCGCTGCCGCCTGCCGACGCTGTCCATCCCCATGCCTCCACCCATTCCGACCACAAGTCACCACCACGCTCCACTCCTCCTCGCCTTATCTCTCATCTTTCATTTTTTCGATGACATTCTCGAGATACCAGTTTTCCGATAAAATTCTTGAGATATCATTAGTTTTTACACATGGGATTACTCCTGCATGGGTCAATCACAACAGGTGTTCTGTAAAAAAAATGCATATTGATGTTCCGTGCAATGCACGAGAATCTTGCTTGTAATTATATAATGCAAATCACGAGGAGGAAGTGACATTTTTTTGACACAACCACGTTAACATGGCCACGTAAATCACTAGCTAAAGTAAATACCATTATACTTATATCCCGATGCAGAAAGGTTGAGTACATGTCCGAAGAGTAGAGTCGCACACACGCACTTTGTCTCTCACAACTCTCTCACACACACCGGTTACGTGACGCCCACTTAAGCAGACATGTATGTTACAATTTGTGCACCCGCGGGTACACGCGATGCTGCGCATTTATTTAAGCCGGAAGACGAACCCAAACAGTAGCTGCATTCATTCCCCTCCCGTCGCCTCTTCTCTGGTCGCCGTCGCCCGGTAGCCATGGGCCGGCCGAAGGTAACAACATACGCCATACTCCCGCCGGAGCTAGCACTCCTATATAAGGGTTGACCGGTCGCTTCCCGCGGACGTGCGCGGGCAGTGGAAGAGGAAGGAAAAGGGAAGCAGGCTATGGAGTAACGTTTTTTTACCATAATTTCTTAGGAAATTGAGTGCAATAATTGAGTAGTTTTGCAAACTACTAGTACTACACCTGAAACGGTTCAAAACCTATACTCCCTTGCCAGCGCGCACTTCCCGCATGAAGCGGTCAGCGTCGCCCTGGAGCGTCAGTGCCGCATTAATGCCCGGCCAGAGCGGAGGCGACCTCTCACTGGCGCCGGCTTTGAAGTGGCGCGACGGCCGAGAGAGCGCCGCTTCCCGGTGCACGCGACTGCCCCGCGTCTAGACTGGCCATAGGCCCTGTTTGGATCCATGGGTTAGAGTTAGTTTGAGCTAGCTGGGGCTCAAATAGCCCTAAACTATCCAAGCATGAGGGTTTAAATTGGAGTAAGTTGCACCGAACCCACCAAAAAAACTATCCCACCCAAGAGGTGCTAACTGGAGATAGTTCTCATTGGGACCACTGAAAAATCACTTTTCTCTCTCCATGAAGTGCATTTATTGTCAATCTAACCCTGTCACCCAAACACCTCTTTGGCTACAGTTAGTTCAGGGTTAGTCATGAGTTAGTATAACCTCTAGCTAAGTTAGAGTATCAAACAGGAGCAGTATAGGACATGCAAGTTGCTCAAAGCATACAAGCAAATTCGTACGTGAAAGGATTTTTTTCTTTTTGAAAACAGAATGTGAAAGGAATTTTTTTTAGAATGCTCTTGGCATGTCGCTAACATGTGATAGTTAATCGACCTCAATAGACGGCAGAAACGCCAGCCCGCCGCACTTTGATAGAGACGAGGAGGGAGAAGTGATACAAGCTGCTGGATTACTAGAGATAGGTGTCGCACGGAAGCCGAGAAATATGGTGATAGCGTGGGTTAGCCATATACTAGTATGATACTACACTGGGCTGCCGTGTTTCTACTCTTCCAGTCCACTGTGGAGATGATTGGTTAATTTTATATCACTGAATAATATTAAATATTATGAGTGCAGACGCTCCACCACGAGGTTCCTTGCTCCTTCTCGGTCGTCTGGAATCTATGTTCTTCCACTCTATTTTTTACGTGAGCTTTGTTCATCCTTTTGCCAACACGTGAGACATCTAGCATCAAGGTGCACATGTTATGCAAGGATCATTCCATCTATATGAAGAACACGTGGGACTGGAACTACGAGACGAACATGTACTGAGGAGTGGACGTACGAACCTGAGTAATGTAGCGTAGTAAGTGAAGTAGAAGGCACAAATGGTATGAACATGCGTGGCATATAGGGTGTGTTTGGTTTCGTTCTCGTCTCAGCATAGTTGTTCCCTCTTCATGCATGCTCAACTCAACACCCCTCTTCATGCATGCTCTCTTCATGCATGCTTCTAGTGTATTTGTGCTAAACTAGTGTGGACTCATGCACCCTCCATAAACTCTACCGAACACCCAAAAGTAGGTCGAGAAGGGAACTCTTGGGCGGCATTTGTCTCTTACTATGTACTACCATTAAATGTTGTACGTGCAATGCACGGTGATGTTATGGAGTACATGCCTAAGTAATCTACTACTACTATATTAGTTGGAGGCACATATTAACTTTTATATTTGTTTACGTGTATGTGCCCCGAGACCTTCCAACTAGACGTGTCTTTGTCTCCAGGTCACACTTTGTATCGTTCATACCACTAAGTACTACTACGTGTGGTCTCCGACCCAGAAGTGGAAGAAGTGGAGACGCTCTACCATGCTGTTTTTTTATGCTGGGCTCTACCACGCTGTTCATGTCCCACTCCTTTCGTTGACATGTGGGACATCCAGCACGTGTCGTGTTTGGCACCCTTCGTCGTAAGAGTTTAAACGCTAGCATTCATCAGAAATAAAAAATAATTATAAATCGGTAGTGATACTATTTTTTTGCGAACCAATCAGCAGTGATACTATACCACGCGGTTTCCTTGCTCCTCGATATCGGAAGGAATACTTCCTTCGCCAACATGTGGGACGTCGACCATCCTGGTCCACTTGCCATGCACGCAGAACTCCAAGGGAGTCACCCAGGTCATCGCGCCGCAGTAACAATGACTAATGAGCCGTCAAATTACAGGCCCACTTCGCACTTTGAAGTTGCTTGGACGAAGGAACCATCATGACTTCGTTGAATTCCACTTCTTGAAGAAAACTACTGTACCAGCAGTACTGCTAGCTACAGTAGTTACTCCAACAGAGGCCTCCTTTCGTTCATAGGATAGGAATATGAAAATCATAGGAAGTGAGATGACATGCATCTCAATTCCTATAGAGAAAGAGATGCCATTTGATGCTCGGGATAGGAATTTTTCCATTTAGTCTAGGCTAATGTACTGGCAATTTGCTCTAAAAACTACAGTAGTAACTAGTAGTACTAGTACATGCTCGTACTCAGACACACACACACACACACACACACTAACTACTAGTAGTACCACTTCTCACATGCTGGCCAGACGCCGGCGTTCTCCTTCCCGGCTTTGTCAGCGACACCCCACCATGTTTGGATCTCCACCGACCTCTCCGCAGCAGCGCGTGCGTCCTTTTGTTTCTTGCGGCAGCATGCCTCTCTTTTCTTGAGTGCTTTCTGACTTTTCTGCTCCCTTTGTGCGGCTTTGGCCGCCTCTTGCTCTACCGCCCATTCGGCCTTGGCATCTTCAAATTCTTCCCACATAGTTGTGAGGTCGCGAGTGGCGATGAACTCGGCACGGCGGGATGCCATCGCTTCCCTACCATTTTGTGTGCGGTCGTGGGCGGCGAGGAACTCGGCGCGGCGGGATGCCATTGCTGCCTTACCGGTTAGTGTACGGCGTGGTGGCATGAACGATGCTTGGTGAGAGCTCTGGGGTGGAGTGGCCGGACAACTATATAGTGCATTGGTTCGTCAAGAGCTCAAGGACAGAAGACGAAGCAAATTTGGATTCCCCTTCAATCCTGGTCATTTATTAATGAGTAAAATGCATTGGTGGTCATCGAACTTGTCTTGATAGCTCACTTTGATCATTTTATACGAGATATGGTGATTATACGGTCACTGGCTCAGCGTATAGCTCCGTATTTGTCTGGTTGACCAGTCAAACAGTCTGCATGCGCCTCATCAGCTCGTGTTCTTTATCTATCAACGTGGGCCTACCTGTCAATGGAGAAAGAAATACTATAAAAACCAAAATTATGCTAGTGTCCGGGCCGCTTCCGAAGCCCGCTCTCACCACCATGGCCCCTCAAGACGCCAGCTGCCCGCCGCATGCATGCATAGCAAGTAGTACTCCTTATGTGGAGGAGAGAGAGGGATTGAAAAAGTCAAGGAGTGGGCTCTGCAAGAGCCCGTCTCTACACGTGCTCCTAGGTATAAAAAAAATAATTCTAAAAAAGGCATAAAAAACAATTGTGTCTTAAAAAAAGAAAGGTAAAAAACATTTGAGAGGAAATAAATAGAGAGAAAGTGAGAAAAAACTATAACATGGGCATTACATGAGGAAGGAGGGAGTGGTGCACATGCCAAGTTCACTGGGCTACCGTGTTTCACACTCCTCTGTCGTAACAGTGGAGACAATAGCTTTCATCAAAAATAAACAATGAATACTCGTTGCTCATCCTTTATATTGGAAAGAATACTTTCATTCGCCGACATGTGGGACATCGACCATCCTGGTCCACCTGCCATGCACAAAATTATCCTGGTCTACCCCGGTCGTATCGCAGGCCCAACCTTTCCCACTGTAAGTTGTTCAGACGAAGGAACCATCATGACTTCGTTGAATTCCGCTTCTTCAAGAAAACTTACTGTACCCGCAATACTGCTACCACACGCGAAGACTGGACGGCACTGTACCATGTCATATCACTGAAACCCACTAGGGCAAACTAGCCTGCCTAGGTCATCTATTTTGGAACGGAGGGAGTACGTCTCTGCACTGCTATGATTTTGTGTTGCACGTCATATCACTGAAACCCACTAGGCCAAACTAGCCCGCCTAGGTCATCGATCGCTAAGCCTACAATTTTAGGAGCTAGTGCTATTGGTCGATCGACAAGGGATAAGTATAAGCGTACCACGAGCTCATCAGCCCCAATGTTTCTCTTCGGTGAGTGTTTTGCAAGTACTATAGCTCGCACAGTAGCTAGCCTACTAACACCAAGAATCATCAAACAAGCCCTGCTGATATGATAAACATTTCAAACTTACATCTAATCATGCCATATATTACATCAAAAGCTGGTGAGGATACATCTGTTTCCATAACTCGGAGAGGGTTCGCATGATTCATCGCATGATACACTATCAAACAAAAGTAGCAAGATCCGCCCACACAAGATAGTGCACTAGCCCTAAGATGGTTTGATAACACGCATTGTTCTGGTAATTAAACACAGGGCAACGCAAACTACCCTGAAGTATTAGCGCGACCAACTATTTCTTGTCATCGATCTCTCGGGCAATGACCACAGCACGGACAGCGGCATGGGAATCGATTTCTGGGGCGATGTCCGCAGGACTGACCGCGACATCGGAATCGAACTCTGGGGCGATGTCCACAGGATGGACAGCGGCATCGGAATCGATCTCCGGGGCGATGCCAATAGGACGGGCCAGGACATCAGAATCATCAAGGACGTCCACCGGCACCTGCACAACCCTAACATATTAGCAAGCACATTGCAAATAATCAAAAACCACAACTATGGTAATAAGCCATTATTTTTTACCTTGTGCAGCTCACCGGGGGATCTCATCCCTCCGGGGGCCATCTCCTCGTCCTCGATGGGGGCCATCACCTTGCCAGGGGAATACTGCTTCTCAACGGCGACTATCTCCTTAAACTCGGTCTTGAGCCTCACATAGGTGGCAATCAGAGTTCCTGGGGTAGGCACGGTGGGGCCCTTGCTGTTCTTCCAACTTCCTTTGAGGAGTTCGTCCGCCAACGTCCTCAACTCTTTGGCCAATGCTTGTTTCTTGGAGTTCTTCGTCTCCATGGGTTGGCCCACCAACATGGTCAACTTGTTGGTCGGTGCTCACTTCCTGGAGATCGCTGTCTCCAGTGGGTTGTCCGTCGGCAACTCTTTGCCTAGTGCTCCAGGATCCATCAATGAACTGACAAACAAAAAGCAATCGAAAGGAAACCACAATCGCAATGAAAACGGGAAAAGAATAGGATGTGAGAATCGGTCGGTGCTTCGCAAAAAGAAGATTCTTGGAATGAAAATATAGCAGCATAATTGATTCGCCCACCTTTCCTTCGTCAGTACAGAAGAAAAATGGCAGAAGTGAGGAGCCTGGAGTGAGGTTTTCTTCAAGAAAGGGAAGAAAGGGCTTGAACGAGCATTCCAGTGAAATGATGGTTGCTTCGTCCAGTCCAACTTGGAGGCCACCTTACCACTTCTGGTAAAGGTGTGAGTTTTGTGATATGATGGGTCATGACGGCCACATCGGGGTTACAGGTGAGTCTCGACTATAGCACCTCGTTTTGATTTGGTGGATGGCACGCGGGCCCGAATGCTTTGAAATGTCCCGCATGTAGATAGAGCGGCTAGTCATATAGGAGTGCTCAATATTGTGCACCGCGACCAAGGCGGAGAGGAAAACGAGAGAACTACGTAATTAATGCATGATTTTAATTAGCGTAGTTTTGTAAAGTACGAGATACATTCCTCCAATCGCAAAATGCCTTGGTTCATGAGATTTGAGATTTGAGCCCTATAAACCGGAAGGGAGGGAGTACTGCACACGGTGTAGTCTAGTCACTTGTTGAAATCTCTAGAAAGGCAAATACTCCTTTCCGGTTTACAGGGCTATACTACTCCCTCCGTCTAGGTGTGTCAGTCATCTTACGAAAACCAAACAGTCCCAAAACACTTAGGCACGATGCATTAACTTCTACCTTGTTTCTTGACATATCAACTAATAAGAGATGAGAGGTGTGCATGCTTTTAATGACTTGCCATGGCTAGTTCATTGCATGCAATGCTATTAATTAGAAATAAACATTGGTGACCCCAGGAGGAAACAGTGTTAAGCGCGTGGACCTATGCAAAATGAGTATCAACCAATGGATAATGCATTTTAATTGTTAAACAATGGCAATTTTGTCTCATGCAAGAGCCTGGCAAGTACTCCAAGGAACCGCACCACGTGAGCGTTTGCAACTGCCACGTTCGGGTTGCGCTTGTCTCCTCGCCTCTTCAAGAAGACGAATAATAATGATGTTCCTCCTACTTCTACAGTATCGAATCCACTGCTGCATGTCCGTCCACCTCGTGCGGGAGGGATAGCGAAAGCTTCAACTTACTTCTCCTGCCTTTGCGTCCATGATAGGTGGGCCCAACAGGTGGTTGGCCCTCCTGTCATGCAGCCAAAGGCAGGTGCAGTTAAGGCACGGGAGCTCAGTCCATGAGGGAGAGGGCGTTGTAGTAATCAAATTTCTCGGTCTTGTACGAGTTGACGAAGATAGGGGTTGCTTGCTTGCTAGGGGTGCTCTTCACCGCAATCTTCACCAACAACTTCACCGCCATCATCACCAACTCTTCCCCCCCTCTATGAAGCGGTGTAACCTCTCTTTTACCCGTTGCAATCTCTACTTAAACATGGTGCTCAATGCTATATATTATGTCCCAATGATGTATGGCTATCCTATGATGTTTGAGTAGATCCGTTTGTCCTATGGGTTATTTTATGATCATGATTGGTTTGAGTTGCATGTTTTATTATTGGTGTTGTCCTATGGTGCTCTCCGTGTCACGCAAGCATGAGGGATTCCTGCTGTAGGGTTTTGCAATATGTTCATGATTTTCTTATGGTGGGTGGCGTGAGTGACAGAAGCACATACCTGAGTAAGTAGGTTGTTTGCATATGGGATAAAGAGGACTTGATACTTTAATGCTATGTTGGGTTTTACCTTAATGATCTTTAGTACTTGCATATGATTGCTAGAGTTCCAATCATAAGTGCATATGATCCAAGTAGAGAAAGTATGTTAGCTTACGCCTCTCCCTCAAATAAAATTGCAATAATGATTACCGATCTAGTTATCGATTGCCTAGGGACAAATAACTTTCTTGTGTGACAAAAAGCTCTTTACTAAAACTAACTTAGTTGTGTCTTTACCTAAACAGCCCCTACTTTTTATTTACATGCTCTTTATTGTTGGGAAACGTAGTAATTTCAAAAAATTCCCTACGCACACGCACGATCATGGTGATGCATAGCAACGAGAGGGGAGAGTGTTGTCTACGTACCCTCATAGACCGGAAGCAGAAGCGTTAGCACAACGCGGTTGATGTAGTCGTATGTCTTCACGGCCTGACCGATCAAGCACCGAAACTATGGCACCTCCGAGTTCTAGCACACGTTCAGCTCGATGACGATCCCCGGGCTCCAATCCAGCAAAGTGTCGGGGAAAAGTTCCGTCAGCACGATGGCGTGGTGACGATCTTGATGTTCTACCGTCGCAGGGCTTTGCCTAAGCACCGCTACAATATTATCAAGGATTATGGTGGAGGGGGGCACCACACATGGCTAAGAGAACGATCACGAAGATCAACTTGTGTGTCTAGAGGTGCCCCCCTGCCCCTGTATATAAAGGAGCAAGGGGGAGAGGTCGGCCGGCCCTTAGGGTGCGCCAAGGAGGGTGGAGTCCTCCTCCTAGTAGGAGTAGGACTCCCCTTTCCTAGTCCAACTAGGAAGAGAGAAGGGGGAAGGAAAGAGAGGGAGAGGGAGAGGGAAAGAGGGGCCGCGCCCCCCTCCCGTAGTCCAATTCGGACTCCCCATGGGAGGGGGCGCGCCACCTCCTGGGCTGCTGCCCTCTCTCACCCCTCAGGCCCACTAAGGCCCAATACTTCCCCGGGGGGTTCCGGTAACCCTTCCGGCACTCCGATTTTCTCCGAAATCACCCGAAACACTTCCGGTGTCCGAATATAGCCGTCCAATATATCGATCTTTATGTCTCGACCATTTTGAGACTCCTCGTCTTGTCCGTGATCATATCCGGGACTCCGAACAACCTTCGGTACATCAAAATATATAAACTCATAATGAAACTGTCATTGTAACGTTAAGCGTGCGGACCCTACGGGTTCGTGAACAATGTAGACATGACCGAGACACATCTCCAGTCAATAACCAATAGCGGAACCTGGATGCTCATATTGGCTCCTACATATTCTACGAAGATCTTTTATCGGTCAGACCGCATAACAACATACGTTGTTCCCTTTGTCAACGGTATGTTACTTGCCCGAGATTTTATCGTTGGTATCTCAATACCTAGTTCAATCTCGTTACCGTCAAGTCTCTTTACTCGTTCTGTAGTACATCATCCCGCAGCTAACTTATTAGTTGCAATTCTTGCAAGGCTTATGTGATGTGCATTACCGAGAGGGCCCAGAGATACCTCTCCGACAATCGGAGTGACAAATCCTAATCTCGAAATACGCCAACCCAACAAGTACCTTCGGAGACACCTGTAGAGCACCTTTATAATAACCCAGTTACGTTGTGACGTTTGGTAGCACACAAAGTGTTCCTCCGCTAAACGGGAGTTGCATAATCTCATAGTCATAGGAACATGTATAAGTCATGAAGAAAGCAATAGCAACAAACTAAACGATCAAGTGCTGGGCTAACAAAATGGGTCAAGTCAATCACATCATTCTCCTAATGATGTGATCCTGTTAATCAAATGACAACTCATGTCTATGGTTAGGAAACTTAACCATCTTCGATCAACGAGCTAATCAAGTAGAGGCATACTAGTGACACTGTGTTTGTCTATGTATTCACACATGTTTTATGTTTCCGGTTAATACAATTCTAGCATGAATAATAAACATTTATCATGATATAAGGAAATAAATAATAACTTTATTATTGACTCTAGGGCATATTTCCTTCAGTCTCCCACTTGCACTAGAGTCAATAATCTAGATTACACAGTAATGATTCTAACACCCATGGAGCCTTGGTGCTGATCATGTTTTACTCGTGGAAGAGGCTTAGTCAGCGGGTCTGCAACATTCAGATCCATATGTATCTTGCAAATTTCTATGTCTCCCACTTGGACTAAATCCCGAATGGAATTGAAGCGTCTCTTGATGTGCTTGGTTCTCTTGTGAAATCTGGATTCCTTTGCCAAGACAATTGCACCAGTATTGTCACAAAAGATTTTCATTGGACCCGATGCACTAGGTATGACACCTAGATCGGATATGAACTCCTTCATCCAGACTCCTTCATTTGCTGCTTTCGAAGCAGCTATGTACTCTGCTTCACATGTAGATCCCGCCACGACGCTTTGTTTTGAACTACACCAATTGACAGCTCCTCCGTTTAGTAAAAATACGTATCCGGTTTGCGATTTAGAATCGTCCGGATTAGTGTCAGAGCTTGCATCAACGTAACCATTTACGATGAGCTCTTTGTCACCTCCATATACGAGAAACATATCCTTAGTCCTTTTTAGGTATTTCAGGATGTTCTTGACCGCTGTCCAGTGATCCACTCCTGGATTACTTTGGTACCTCCCTGCTAGACTTATAGCAAGGCACACATCAGGTCTGGTACACAACATTGCATACATGATAGAGCCTATGACTGAAGCATAGGGAACATCTTTCATTTTCTCTCTATCTTCTGTGGTGGTCGGACATTGAGTCTTACTCAACTTCACACCTTGTAACACAGGCAAGAACCCTTTCTTTGCTTGATCCATTTCGAACTTCTTCAAAACCTTGTCAAGGTATGTGCTTTGTGAAAGTCCAATTAAGCGTCTTGATCTATCTCTATAGATCTTAATGCCCAATATGTAAGCAGCTTCACCGAGGTCTTTCATTGAAAAACTCTTATTCAAGTATCCCTTTATGCTATCCAGAAATTCTATATTATTTCCAATCAATAATATGTCATCCACATATAATATCAGAAATGCTACAGAGCTCCCACTCACTTTCTTGTAAATACAGGCTTCTCCAAAAGTCTGTACAAAACCAAATGCTTTGATCACACTATCAAAGCGTTTATTCCAACTCCGAGAGGCTTGCACCAGTCCATAAATGGATCGCTGGAGCTTGCACACTTTGTTAGCTCCCTTTGGATCGACAAAACCTTTTGGTTGCATCATATACAACTCTTCTTCCAGAAATCCATTCAGGAATGCAGTTTTGACATCCATTTGCCAAATTTCATAATCATAAAATGCGGCAATTGCTAACATGATTCGGACAGACTTAAGCATCGCTACGGGTGAGAAGGTCTCATCATAGTCAATCCCTTGAACTTGTCGAAAACCTTTTGCAACAAGTCGAGCTTTATAGACAGTAACATTACCGTCAGTGTCAGTCTTCTTCTTGAAGATCCATTTATTCTCAATTGCTTGCCGATCAATGGGCAAGTCAACCAAAGTCCACACTTTGTTCTCATACATGGATCCCATCTCAGATTTCATAGCTTCTAGCCATTTTGCGGAATCTGGGCTCACAATCGCTTCTTCATAGTTCGTAGGTTCATCATGATCTAGTAGCATGACTTCCAGAACAGGATTACCGTACCTCTCTGGTGCGGATCTTACTCTGGTTGATCTATGAGGTTCGGTAGTAACTTGATCTGAAGTTTCATGATCATTATCATTAGCTTCCTCACTAATTGGTGTAGGTGTCACAGAAACCGGTTTCTATGATGTACTACTTTCCAATAAGGGAGCAGGTATAGTTACCTCATCAAGTTCTACTTTTCTCCCACTCACTTCTTTCGAGAGAACCTCCTTCTCTAGAAAAACTCCGGATTTAGCAATAAAAGTCTTGCCTTCGGATCTGTGATAGAAGGTGTACCCAACAGTCTCCTTTGGGTATCCTATGAAGACACATTTCTCCGATTTGGGTTCGAGCTTATCAGGCTGAAGCTTTTTCACATAAGCATCGCAACCCCAAACTTTCAGAAACGACAACTTTGGTTTTTTGCCAAACCACAGTTCATAAGGCGTCGTCTCAACGGATTTCAATGGTGTCCTATTTAACGTGAATGCAGCCGTCTCTAAAGAATAACCCCAAAACGATAACGGTAAATCAGTAAGAGACATCATAGATCACACCATATCTAATAAAGTACGATTACGACGTTCGGACACACCATTACGCTGTGGTGTTCCGGGTGGCGTGAGTTGAGAAACTATTCCGCATTGTTTCAAATGTAGACCAAACTCGTAACTCAAGAATTCTCCTCCACGATCAGATCGTAGAAACTTTATTTTCTTGTTACGATGATTTTCAACTTCACTCTGAAATTCTTTAAACTTTTGAAATGTTTCAGACTTATGTTTCATTAAGTAGATATACCCATATCTGCTTAAATCATCTGTGAAGGTGAGAAAATAATGATATCAGCCACGAGCCTCAACATTCATTGGACCACATACATTTGTATGTATGATTTCCAACAAATCCGTTGCTCTCTCCATAGTACCGGAGAACAGCATTTTAGTCATCTTACCCATGAGGCACGGTTCGCAAGTACCAAGTGATTCATAATCAAGTGTTCCAAAAGTCCATCAGTATGGAGTTTCTTCATGCGCTTTACACCGATATGACCTAAACGGCAGTGCCACAAATAAGTTGCACTATCATTATCAACTCTGCATCTTTTTATTTCAACATTATGAATATGTGTATCATTACTATCGAGATTCATAAAAAATAGACCACTCTTCAAGGGTGCATGACCATAAAAGATATTACTCATATAAATAGAACAACCATTATTCTCTAATTTAAATGAATAACCGTCTCGCATCAAACAAGATCCAGATATAATGTTCATGCTCAACGCTGGCACCAAATAACAATTATTTAGGTCTAATACTAATCCCGAAGGTAGATGTAGAGGTAGCGTGCCGACCGTGATCACATCGACTTTGGAACCATTTCCCACGCGCATCGTCACCTCGTCCTTAGCCAATCTCCGCTTGACCCGTAGCCCCTGTTTCGAGTTGCGAATGTTAGCAACAGAACCAGTATCAAATACCCAGGTGCTACTGCGAGCATTAGTAAGGTACACATCAATAACATGTATATCACATATACCTTTGTTCACTTTGCCATCCTTCTTATCCGTCAAATACTTGGGGCAGTTCCGCTTCCAGTGACCAGTCTGCTTGCAGTAGAAGCACTCAGTCTCAGGCTTAGGTCCAGACTTGGGTTTCTTCTCCTGATCAGCAACTTGTTTGCTGTTCTTCTTGAAGTTCCCTTTCTTCTACCCTTTGCCCTTTTTCTTGAAACTGGTGGTCTTATTGACCATCAACACTTGATGCTCCTTCTTGATTTCTACCTCCGTGGCTTTTAGCATTAGAGCTCAGGAATAGTCTTATTCATCCCTTGCATATTATAGTTCATCACGAAGCTTTTGTAGCTTGGTGGCAGTGATTGAAGAACTCTGTCAATGACACTATCAACAGGAAGATTAACCCCCAGTTGAGTCAAGTGATTATGATACCCAGACATTTTGAGTATATGTTCACTGACAGAACTATTCTCCTCCATCTTGCAGCTATAGAACTTATTGGAGACTTCATATCTCTCAATCCGGGCATTTGCTTGAAATATTAACTTCAACTCCTGGAACATCTCATATGCTCCATGACGTTCAAAACATCGTTGAAGACCCGGTTCTAAGCCGTAAAGCATGGCACACTGAACTATCGAGTAGTCATCAGCTTTGCTCTGCCAGACGTTCATAACATCTGGTGTTGCTCCTGCAGCAGGCTTGGCACTTAGCGGTGCTTCCAGGACGTAATTCTTCTGTGCAGCAATGAGGATAATCCTCAAGTTACGGACCCAGTCCGTGTAATTGCTACCATCATCTTTCAACTTTGCTTTCTCAAGGAACGCATTAAAATTCAACGGAACAACAGCACGAGCCATCTATCTACAATCAAACATAGACAAGCAAGATACTATCAGGTACTAAGTTCATGATAAATTTAAGTTCAATTAATCATATTACTTAAGAACTCCCACTTAGAGATATCCCTCTAATCCTCTAAGTGATCACGTGATCCAAATCAACTAAACCATGTTCGATGATCACGTGAGGTGGAGTAGTATCAATGGTGAACATCAATATGTTGATCATATCTACTATATGATTCACGCTCGACCTTCCGGTCTCCGTGTTCCGAGGCCATATCTGTTATATGCTAGGCTCATCAAGTTAAACCTGAGTATTCCGCGTGTGCAACTGTTTTGCACCCGTTGTATTTGAACGTAGAGCCTATCACACCCGATCATCACGTGGTGTCTCAACACGAAGAACTCTCGCAATGGTGCATACTCAGGGAGAACACTTATACTTTTATAATTTAGTTAGGGATCATCTTATAATGCTACCGTCAATCAAAGCAAGATAAGATGCATAAAAGATAAACATCACATGCATTCAATATAAGTGATATGATATGGCCATCATCATCTTGTGCTTGTGATCTCCATCTTCGAAGCACCGTCATGATCACCATCGTCACCGGTGCAACACCTTGATCACCATCGTAGCATCGTTGTCGTCTCGCCAATCTTATGATTCCACGACTATCACTATCGCTTAGCGATAAAGTAAAGCATTACAGCGCAATTGCATTGCATACAACAAAGCAACAACCATATGGCTCCTGCCAGTTGCCGATAACTCGGTTACAAAACATGATCATCTCATACAATAAAATTTAGCATCATGTCTTGACCATATCACATCACAACATGCCCTGCAAAAACAAGTTAGACGTCCTCTACTTTGTTGTTGCAAGTTTTACGTGGCTGCTACGGGTTTAGCAAGAACCGTTCTTACCTACGCATGAAAACCACAACGATAGTTTGTCAAGTTGGTGTTGTTTTAACCTTCGCAAGGACCGGGCGTAGCCACACTTGGTTCAACTAAAGTTGGAGAAACTGACACCCGCCAGCCACCTGTGTGCAAAGCACGTCGGTAGAACCAGTCTCGCGTAAGCATACGCATAATGTTGGTCCGAGCCGCTTCATCCAACAATACCACCGAACCAAAGTATGACATGCTGGTAAGCAGTATGACTTATATCACCCACAACTCACTTGTGTTCTACTCATGCACAACATCAACGCATAAAACCTAGGCTCAGATGCCACTGTTGGGAAACGTAGTAATTTCAAAAAAATCCTACGCACACGCAAGATCATGGTGATGCATAGCAACGAGAGGGGAGAGTGTTGTCTACGTACCCTCGTAGACCGGAAGCGGAAGCGTTAGCACAACGCGGTTGATGTAGTCGTACGTCTTCATGGCCCGACCGATCAAGCACCGAAACTACGGCACCTCCGAGTTCTAGCACACGTTCAGCTCGATGACGATCCCCGGACTCCGATCCAGCAAAGTGTCGGGGAAAAGTTCCATCAGCACGACGACGTGGTGACGATCTTGATGTTCTACCGTCGCAGGGCTTCGCCTAAGCACCGCTACAATATTATCGAGGATTATGGTGGAGGGGGGCACCGCACACGGCTAAGAGAACGATCACGAAGATCAACTTGTGTGTCTAGAGGTGCCCCCTGCCCCTGTATATAAAGGAGCAAGGGGGAGAGGTCGGCCGGCCCATGGGGCACGCCAAGGAGGGGGGAAGTCCTCCTCCTAGTAGGAGTAGGACTCCCCTTTCCTAGTCCAACTAGGAAGAGAGAAGGGGGAAGGAAAGAGAGGGAGAGGGAGAGGGAAAGAGGGGCCGCGCCCCCTCCCCTAGTCCAATTCGGACTCCCCATGGGAGGGGGCGCGCCACCTCCTGGGCTGCCGCCCTCTCTCTCCCCTCAGGCCCACTAAGGCCCAATACTTCCCCGGGGGGTTCCGGTAACCCTTCCGGCACTCCGGTTTTCTCCGAAATCACTCGAAACACTTCCGGTGTCTGAATTTAGCCGTCCAATATATCGATCTTTATGTCTCGACCATTTCGAGGCTCCTCGTCATGTCCGTGATCATATCTGAGACTCCGAACAACCTTCGGTACATCAAAATATATAAACTCATAATGAAACTGTCATCGTAACGTTAAGCGTGCGGACCCTATGGGTTCGAGAACAATGTAGACATGACCGAGACACGTCTCCGGTCAATAACCAATAGCGGAACCTGGATTCTCATATTGGCTCCTACATATTCTACGAAGATCTTTTATCGGTCAGACTGCATAACAACATACGTTTTTCCCTTTGTCATTGGTTTGTTACTTGCCCGAGATTTGATCGTCGGTATCTCAATACCTAGTTCAATCTCGTCACCAGCAAGTCTCTTTATTCGTTCCGTAATACATCATCCTGCAGCTAACTTATTAGTTGCAATGCTTGCAAGGCTTATGTGATGTGCATTACCGAGAGGGCCCAGAGATACCTCTCCGACAATCGGAGTGACAAATCCTAATCTCGAAATACGCCAACCCAACAAGTACCTTCGGCGACACCTGTAGAGCACCTTTATAATCACCCAGTTACGTTGTGACGTTTGGTAGCACACAAAGTGTTCCTCCGGTAAATGGGAGTTGCATAATCTCATAGTCATAGGAACATGTATAAGTCATGAAGAAAGCAATAGCAACAAACTAAACGATCAAGTGCTAGGCTAACGAAATGGGTCAAGTCAATCACATCATTCTCCTAATGATGTGATCCCATTAATCAAATGACAACTCATGTCTATGGTTAGGAAACTTAACCATCTTCGATCAACGAGCTAGTCAAGTAGAGGCATACTAGTGACACTATGTTTGTCTATATATTCACACATGTATTATGTTTCTGGTTAATACAATTCTAGCATGAATAATAAACATTTATCATGATATAAGGAAATAAATAATAACTTTATTATTGCCTCTAGGGCATATTTCCTTCATTTATTACCTTGCAAACCTATCCAACAACACCTACGAAGTACTTCTATTTTCATACTTGTTCTAGGTAAAGCGAACGTCAAGCGTGTGTAGAGTTGTATCGGTGGTCGATAGAACTTGAGGAAATATTTTTTTTGCCTTTAGCTCTTCGTTGGGTTAGACACTCTTACTTATCGAAAGAGGCTACAATTGATCCCCTATACTTGTGGGTTATCACACCCACCGGAGAGCACCTCAAGTATGTAATCCAGATGCACTTTCCCAGGGAGATGTCCACGAACAACACTGCTAAATACGAGGGGTTACTTGCCGGTCTCAGGATCGCGGTAGACCTCGGGATCAAGAAGCTCATCGTCAGGGGTGATTCACAGCTTGTTGTTAGGCCAGTCAACAAAGATTACCAAAGCCTGTTGATGGAGGCCTACGTAGATGAGGTGAGGAAGCTGGAGTAGCGCTTTGATGGTATACAGGCGGAGCATGTTCCCCGAGTGGAGAACGACATCGCCGACTACCTGTCGAAGCGCGCCGCCTTCAAACTACCAGTGGAACCAGGTACTTTTGTGCTTCGGCTGACTCAACCATCCGTTGAACCATCAACAGAGTAGAACAAGCGAGAGAAATCGGGCCCCGACAAGTACTTTCTCGCTGAGCTCCCAGGAGCCGCCGGCCAGGATGTTGCCGTGGACACTCAGCCAGCCATGGGGCAACCGACTCCGGCGGGGCGTCAAGCCCTATCTGTAGAGACAACTACTCCCATGGCAGAGGAAGTGCCTTTAGTCCTTGCCGTCGAGCCTCAGGCTCCGGCATGGGCACAACATACCATCCGATTCCTCCAAACTGGGGAACTCCCTGAGGAGCAGGAAGAAGCGGAGAAAGTAGCCCGTCGGTCTGCCATGTATCAGTTCGTCGAAGACGTCCTATATAGAAAAAGACCAAACAGTGTGAAATTGAAGTGCATTCCTCGGGAGGAACGACTGGAGTTGTTGACAGAGATACACAGAGTCATATGTGGGTCCCACATAGGGTCGAGGGCCCTTGACGGCAAGGCAATCCGGCAAGGTTTCTTCTGGCCCACTGCCCTCCAGGATGCAACGGCACTAGTAACCAAGTGTGAAGCGTGCTAGTTCCATTCAAAGAAGATTCATCAACCAGCTCAAGCGCTCCAAACAATCCTCTCTCCTGGCCATTCTCGGTCTGGGGGCTCGACATACTAGGCCCCTTTCCCCATGCTGTCGGGGGCTTTGAGTACTTGTATGTTGCAATTGAAAAGTTCACAAAGTGGCCGGAGGTGGAGACAGTGAGAAAGGTGACAACACAATCAGCCGTCAAATTCTTCAAGGGGCTAGTCTGCTGTTTCGGTGTGCCAAACAGAATCATCACCGACAACGGGACACAGTTCACGAGCCACGCCTTCATGCAGTACATCCAGGACCTCGGCGGCAAGGTCTGTTTTGCTTCTGTTGCACATCCACGGAGCAACGGCCAGGCTGAGAAGGCAAATGCTGAAGTGTTGCGAGGCCTCCGGACAAGGACTTTTGACAGGCTACGCAGGTGCGGACGATGCTGTACTAATGAATTGCCTGCGGTTCTTTGGTCAATCAGAGAGACACCAAATCGAGCCACCGGTCATACTCCCTTATCCCTTGTTTATGGGGTAGAAGCAGTTCTCCCCATGAAACTCACATACGGGTCACCTCGAGTGCTCGCTTATGATGAGCTTGAGCAAGAGAAGTTGCGGCAAGATGGCACAACGGTCCTTGAGGAAGATCGTCTTTGGGTGGCTGTACGAGCAGCATGCTACCAGCAAGCCTTGCGCCGCTACCATAGCCACAAGGTTCATGCCCGAAGCTTTGAGGAAGGCGACCTTTTTCTTCGGCATGTTCAGTTGGCCAAGAATTCCAACAAGTTGAAGCCGAAGTGGGAAGGCCCTTATAGGGTAATACGAGTCACCAGGCCTGGCACAGTCCGCCTGGAGACCGAGGATGGCGTTCCAGTGAGCAATTCCTGGAACATTGAACATCTTCGCAAGTTCTACCCATAAGGCGCGGTTGCCGGCCCCCCGGCAAACCACCTTTTGTACAAGCCTTGCCGGCAAGGCATGTAACCCTTTGTACAAAGCCAGACGCAGACCCTGAGCATAAATAAATGAAGCGCTGGCGCCCTAAGTTTTAGCATGCATGCTAGGTTGAGTCCCTTCCTCGGTTAGGGTTGATAGTGCTTAGCGGCGGCTAACCCCTAGCATAGTGGTCGAGTGTGCGTCGCTCTGTTCCTTTCCATCTTTTTTGGTTCGCAGGGTATATGGACATTTCTGCTAAGCTAGTAGGAGGAAAAAGAACGGGTCGGCGCTCTGGCCCCGACAAACCAAGGTTGCCGGGGGCTGTAGACACAAGGATCTAACCACGGTAGGCCAAGGTTGCCGGGGGCTGCAACGTCAGATAAGTTTTTCTCCCCCACTCCATGCGCCCATATGAACCTTGAACGTATAAGGCTTCGCTCACTCTCGTACCATCTTTCCCCCTCCGTCCCATGTCCGAAAACTCTACTTTGGACCGGAACTTGGTTGTAGTGCGCTGGGAAGAGGGAGAGCGAAAGGCCTAATCCTACTCGGCCCCTACCTCCGCCAAGAGTGTGAGCGTAGTCGGGCCATAGAGCAGGAGGACGGCAAGGCATGTTGCCGGGATACCATGTTCATCTTAAGATAACGAGGACACATTCCTCAGTGTGGCCCTCGCCCATGCACAAACGAAGCCCGGCAAACAACCTTCCTTCCATTCATACGTTGCAAACAAGTACAATTCATATGGAATGGGTACACGAGCAAGGGGGTTACAAATTTTGAAATCTAACGGGTGCTAGTAGGCTTGCAAACTAGAAAATATTAGTGCCCCGTGATCCCCGTTCTTGCCCCTTTCTTCCCAGGTGTGGCAGGTGAAAGCAAAAAGGAAGGGGCGGGGAATGCGCTGATGGAGAGTGTCGGTGTCAAAACCGGCGGATGTCGGGTAGGGGGTCCCAAACTGTGCGTCTAGGCCGGATGGTAACATGAGGCAGGGGACACGATGTTTTACCCAGGTTCGGGCCCTCTTGATGGAGGTAAAACCCTACGTCCTGCTTGATTAATATTGATGATATGGGTAGTACAAGAGTAGATCTACCACGAGATCATAGAGGCTAAACCCTAGAAGCTAGCCTATGGTATGATTGTATGTTTTTTGTTGTTGTCCTACGGACTAAAACCCTCCGGTTTATATAGACACCGGAGAGGGTTAGGGTTACACAAGGTCGGTTACGAAGGAGGAGATATCCATATCCGTA
The DNA here is from genome assembly GCF_018294505.1 of Triticum aestivum. Lineage (NCBI taxonomy): Eukaryota > Viridiplantae > Streptophyta > Magnoliopsida > Poales > Poaceae > Triticum > Triticum aestivum. Next base: position 119,334,377 of record NC_057806.1, read on the forward strand.
TTGCCTAGCTTGCCTTCCACGCCAAGTAAAGTCCTATCCGGACACGAGACGAAGTCTTCAATCTTGTATCTTCATAGTCTAACAGTCCGGCCAATGGAGACAGTCCGGCCAATGGAGACCCCCTAATCCAGGACTCCCTCAGTAGCCCCTGAACCAGGCTTCAATGATGATGAGTCCGGCGCGTAGTATTGTCTTCGGCATTGCAAGGCGGGTTCCTTCTCCGATTACATCAGAGAAGAATTTGAATACGAGGATAGTGTCCGACCCTGCAAAATAAGTTCCACATACCACCGTAGAGAGAATAATATTTTCGCAAATCTAATTTGTTGACTTGTTTTGGCAACATGATGTTATGTCATGGCCCGGTGATTATTCGAACCGTTTTTCTTCAACTAGCTCCACACGTAACGCGAGGCGGTTTCTTGACATGTCTTGTCAAAGTAGAGATTGTGTTCCCCCAATTGCGGGATTCTCATTAATACGGTCGTGGGTAACCCAACCGCGTCTAGGACTCCTAGATTATAGGCAAGTTTCAAACGGCTACGGAGAGGACGCTTGAATTCATCCTCTTTATAAAGGGACAAGGTTTTCGCTTTTTCCCTCTCGTGCTCAATCGAATCCCTCCCCCGCCTCGAGTTCTAACACCCAAGGCCCAGGTCAGGTGCTCCAGATCTTCAATCATGTCTGAATCCAGCCTTCAAGGCCGATGGATGCCCTCCTACGTTACGGAAGAGGATATCAAGAAGTTGAGGGAGGCCAGATACCTGACCGCCGAGGTTTCGCATCAGTTGCCTCCTCTAGGGAAGGTCGTCCCTACTCCCAAACCCAACGAGAACGTCATGTTCGTCTCCCACTTCCTCCGAGGCCTAGGCCTCACTCTGGATCCCTTCGTCAGGGGTTTGATGTTCTATTACGGGCTAGATTTCCATGATCTAGCTCCGGACTCCTTTCTCCACATCTCAACATTTATTGTCGTGTGTGAGGCCTTCCTCCGCATTACCCCTCACTTCGGCCTGTGGCTCAAGACCTTTGAAGTGAAGCCGAAGATGATCGAGGGGCAACATGCAGCATGCGGAGGCACATCAATAGGCAAGATGGCAAGAGCTCCATGGCCGAAAGGTTCCTTTCCAGAGGTGTCTGAATTATGGCAACAGGAGTGGTTTTACGTCACGGCTCCCAGAAGTGCCAAGTCGGCGGCTGCCCCCACCTTCCACTCGGGCCCCCACCACAACTGATGTCATGGATTAGCAGAGGTCTGAGTTGGGGTCCAGCCAAGGACGTGCCTATACTGCAAAGACGCATTCAAGATCTCTTCGAGGGAGATTTTAATTTGGTTGTGGTAATGCAAGTTATGCTGGTTCGTCAAGTCCAGCCTTGCAAACGCCGGCCCCTTCACTTGTGGGAGTTCAACCCAGAAAGACCGCGTGTCATTCAAAGTTTCCTCGGCCTGACGCACGAGGAGATGTACAAGTTATTCTTTGGACCTCAAATAGAGTGTCCAGATACTACCGAGGACGTGGGCCTGAGCAGTAACTGCGCCGCCGAACAAGTAAGAAATCCTCTAGCCGAACACACCGTCTTTTATTCATCATGAAGTTATTTCTGAGACTTTGCTCTTTGACTAGGACTGGCTAACAAAGGCGAAGATGATTCGGTGTTTGTCCCCCCTCCCTGAGGGTTTGGAAAATCCGGTATTGGAAAAGATGCTCGAGCTCGCACCTTGCCCGGAGCCCTCGACAGAAGATACAGGGGGAAATAATACGGGCAGACGCGGGCCCCCATCGCTGCCAGTTCCAACCGAGGGAATGAGCGCCTCCATGAAGGAGGATAACCAGGGGAGGAAAAGGACTGCTTTCGAGGATCCGGAAGCCGAGGCCTCCAAACGGGAGAAGAAGTCTCCAACAGAGGGTCCTCCCTTGGGGGGTGCTCTTGCCGCACAAAGTCCGCGGGGGGATCAGCCCTCCAACGAGTCGCAAGTGATCCAAAAATGCTTTGATAGTGAGGTATACTATCTTTCTTCTGAGAAAATGACCGCCGCATGTATCTTGCAGTTCGGGCCTTAGCCCCTCTCAGCTGAGCTCGTCTTCGAGGGATCTTCTTCCGGAGATGATGGAGAGCGAAACGCCTCCCCCAGACTCCTCCGCTCAAGAAGCGGGCGACCCCAAAGTATCGTCACGGAGGGCCTCTCCGGATCTGGTGAGGCCAGAAGATAATCCCATAGACCCCCAAAGTCCCCAATGTCCGGCTCTCGAAGAGAGCAAACAAAAGAGTCCGACACCGTCTGGTATGCGGTCGGACGTTCTGAGGGAGCTGGTGCTGCGAGCGGCCATCTCAGAAGAACACCATACGCTGATGGGTACGGTGATGGAGAGAATTTCGTCCGCCGAAAGCGGATTACATGAAGCCTTTATGAGTCTACTGACAGGCTTTGAGGTACGTGAGATAATATGTGATAGTATCGCACATGTTAGGTGTGCCCTATGTAGATAGTAGCTCCTGAGACTCTGGTTGTCGTCGAGAACGGCGGCGAACAGAGGATCATAGTCCTAGGCAATAACCAGACTGCCTTTATGTGTAGGTGGTGGAAGCTCCGGTGGCTAGCCGGACTAGTGAGTTTGCCGAATTAAAACGGCAACTGGATGCGGCAGACGCCGACATCGAGCTTGTTAACAAGAGGCTTGATGAGGCACATGGTAAGTGTTATTTTCTGGTGAATGCCACGTAGTAAGAGCAGCATGATGCCAGTATCTTTAATATGTTGTGACTGCAGATGGAGCTGCCACCGTGGAAACCTTGCGGGCAGCACTTGCCCGAGCCAAGGAACAAGCGAGGATTAGTAATGCGGCTGCTTTGAAGGTGGACGAAGAGTTGAAATCCGAGAAGGCCGCACATTGCGAGAGAAAAGAGAAGATGGCCAAGATGGCCGTAGAGTTAAAAGACACTGCCGCCCGTTGCTGGCTCCTTGAGAAAGAAAACCGAGCAAAGGCAACGGAACTTCAGAAGGCCACGATGGCGGACAAAGACACCCGCTCTGCTATGAGAGCGAAGAAGAAGGAGCTGCGGGAAGCCGGGGATATTTTGGCTGGGAAGCCCTTCATGCTACGGAGGAAGTTCGGAGATCCACGGTATGCCCCTCTGGATTGGCTGTGGAGTTCGGCAGATGCATATATGGACTTGGCGGCGAGCGCTGCCGATGCGGCCAAATACTTCCAAGGTCAAACAGATCGTGAGGTGGACAAGCTGTTCTGGTCGCAATTCAACGTTCCAGAGCGTCCTCTTCCATTGACTGATCATGTCGGGTGGTAGGTGGCGACATATGCCAACGGGTGGCTTATCACTGTGGGAGCCAGTAAGACGTCGCCGGTGCCTGGAAACGGGATGAGGCGAAGACATGCACGCCGGCGAATCTTACCGAGCTTCGGGGCTCTCCGTGGAGATAACACCCCTACTGCTGCTCTGCGGGGTCTCCGCATGATCACTAGATGGACAAGTAGCTACACAATGCTCTTTGAGCTGCTCGGTGGGAGGAGGAAGAAGGGCACGGCTAGCTTGCTTCTTCTCCTTGTGTGGTGTCTAAAACTAGCTGGGGGTCCAACCCTTTGCATGGGTGCCCCGGTGGGTTTATATAGGCCTACCCCCCGGGGGTACAATGGTAATCCGACTGGGCGCGGGGCCCAACCATCTGTGACTGCGCTCGCTGGCTTCTGCGCCGGCTACTGGGGCCCGCCGGCTGGTGGGTCCCGCCGGCTGCCAACTCCTTGGCAACAGGCAGGCCCCACTGCCAAGGGTCTTGTCGGTGGCTGGTTACTGTTGCCTCAACCTGATGATGAGGGCTTCGTCGAGGTAAGCGTGGCTACAGTGCCGCCGTCCGGCGGGAGATTACTGTAGCCTCACCACGTCTTGTCTCCTTAATGGGGCATCCCCTTCGAGGGGGGAAGCGAGCCGGCTGGAGGGAGCCGGCCCCGTCTCGAGCCGACTGGGGGAGGCCTGGCCGCCTTCGGGCATCTCTCTGCCCGAAGGGGCCCACCGCCTGTGGGCCGCGCTGGCGGCCCGTCGTGGGTGACATTAGGGTCAACATGGCAACAATGTCGCGCCGGACGGGTCATGCCCACTCCGTACGGTGCACTGTGCCAGGCGTGCTCCGGGATTCGGGGGTGGCTAGCTTCACTGTAGCCACGCTCCGTCACATCGCCGCTAGGTGGAAACTTTGAGGGTACAGTCTCGACCGCTCTATGGGAGTCGGCTTCTTGGAGTCGGCCTTCTCGCGGCCGGCTTCTCGAAGTCGGCCCTCCCGTGGCTTTCTTCATGAGGGCTAAAGTCGAGCCGCCTTGCGAAAGCCGGCCTGGGTGACAGCCAGCAAGGGGAAGGCGGCCCCAAGTCTTGGATTCTTGAGAGCCGGACGGGCTCGTAATTTTTTCAGAAGGGCCAGGGGAAGCCGGCTAGGCTACCCATGGCTATTTACTCCGACAGTAGTCCCCGAAGCTGATTGAGCTTCGAGGCAGAAAAAGGGACGAGAAGCTTGGTCAGCTTCCTACCCTGAAAAGCCGGCTTTGCTGGTGTATGCCAATTTCGGGGAGCCCTGCGTCTTGCAGGCGGGAAAGTGGTCGACCCACGCGCTCACCGCGGGCCCTCCTGTGGGCCACGTGGCAGCGAGACCCTGCCGGCGCATGCGCGCCATGGGACGCCGCCGCAGGCCCGGGCCCGCCGCTCCTAGGCCTCGGCCCGAACGCTGATCTTCTGCGGCCCAGGTAGACCGCTCGCCTTCCCGTGGCGATTTTATTTCGCCGTTAGGGCGGAATAAACGCGGGACGTGGGGGAGTGGGCACGATCGATCCCCACGTTTCCCCACGCCGCGCCTCCTCGGCTCCGCCACGCGAGCCTATAAGTAGGGGGGGAGGGGGAGAGACAGAGGTTCGCACGCTCTCTCTCGCTCCGCCCCTTCTCATCCTCCTTTCTTCCTCTCGTTGTCGCCGCAGCCTCCTGTCTCAGCGCCGTCGCGCCGCCACATCGTCTTGCTCCCATGGCGCTGTCGAGCTCGTGGGATGGCTCCAACGTCCATGAGGACCTTGTTGAGTTCCTCCGCTAGACTCGGCGCCTGCCCGACGCCAGCCTCATGCGGGTCCGCCTGGCGCCAAAGACGGAGATCTCGCCGGCACCGGAGGAGGGCGAGCGGGTCGTCTTCCGCTCGCACTTCCTGCGTGGCTTCGGCCTTCCGGCGAGCGGATTCCTGCGCTCCTTCCTCGAGTTCTACAATCTTCAGCCGCATCACCTCACGCCCAATGCGGTGATGCTGCTGTCGGCCTTCGTCTCTCTCGGCGAAGGCTTCTTGGGGCTGCTCCCCGCGCTGGAGCTCTGGGGGGAATTCTTCTAGAGCAAACTCGGCATCGTCGTCGCAGGCGTACCAGCCCCCTGTGGGGCCTTCATCTCCATGAGGAGGTCGGGCAAGAACAACATGTTCCCGCCCATCCCCCTGATCCAGTCGGTGAAGATCTGGCAGAAGTCGTACTTCTACGTGAAGAACATCGCCGAGCAAGGAGACCACGTCAACCTGCCGGCTTACGTGGCCGGCCCGCCGGCTGGGAGGCAGCCCTCATGGAGTTTCCGTTCCAGGTCACTGTCTCAGGCCGGGAACGCTGCCGTCTCCCGGCTTCGGGTGATGATCCAGTCGGAAGGCCTGAGCGGGGCTGACTTGGTGGCCGCCTTTGTGGAGCGCCGGATACTTCCTCTCCAAAGCCGGCCCCACATGATGTGCCAGATGAGCGGCCGCTTCGACCCAAGCCGGCTGACCACCAGGGAGATGCCTCATGTGGAGGTGTCGTACATGGTAAATCATATCTCCATTGCAAGCGCGCCGAGGACTGGCGATACGGCAAGGTGCCGTATTCTCGCGCCAACCCTCCGCCAGTGGTAAGCTTTCATCTCTTTCTTCTTTTTGTTGGTAGCCGGCCTTATGATGGTCGGCTTCTGATCGGTCGGTTCTTCTTAGCAGAACCTCCTTCTTCCGCCGACGACCAGGGCAGCAGGGATAGAACGCTAGTACGTCCCGACCGCACGGTGGACGACGTTGACGACCCGGATTTGGGGGCGGCCGCCATGGAAGACGCCGTCGTGGGGGACGACGCCGAGCCCGGAGGCACATGGCTTACCACCGGCTTCGAGGACTGGCCGGATGATGCCGAAGCCGAAGTCACCCCTCGTCGCCAGCCGGCGGCCGACCATCAGGGCGCGAGCTCGTCCGCCACGCCGGCTGCTGGCGGCGGCGCACAGAAGCACCGGGCCGCGTCAACACTCTTCGGCAGTCGGCCGAAGAAGTCCAAAGCCTCCACCGTGGCGACCAAGCGAGATGAGGCGGCCGCGAAGGCGGCCCGCTTCCGCAAGGCGGTGAAGCAGCCTCAGGCGGTCTGAGCGTAAGTCGTCGATTGCTTGGTCGCATGCTTTTCATCGTTCTCTCCTGTTCGAACATTCTTCCTAACCTTTTCCCGCTCGCTGAACAGGGCGCCGCTTTCCCTTGAGCGGGGTCCGGGCGGCTCCGTAGTTGGGCCGACCGGAGGGTCTTCGGGCTCCCGCCGCGTGGACCCCCGCGCCAACCTTACGGAGGCCACGGAGCGGAACGCCCGTGAGGCGCGGGAGGAGCATGAGGCGCCGGAAAAAGCGGCCGCCCAGGCGGCGAAGGAGCAGGCCGACGCGGCAGCCAAGGCCCAGGCGGAGGCGGCGACCGCGGAAACGGAGGCGGAGGGTTCACGTAACCAGCCTCCGCTGCTCGCCATTCCCCTCCGAGCCGTGGCCCCTGACATTGCCCCTGGCGGAGGAAATCGTCCAAAACCCACCGCTGATGGAGAGGAGGGAGGACCTCATGGCCTTCGCGGGGAGAGCGCCGCCGGCAGCGCCAACCAGAGCGGGCCAAAGCGGCCAACCGTCAGCGGTGCCAGAGGAGCCGGCCGGGGGTGAGCCGGAAGACGGAGCCGGCTCCGAGGTGCAGCCGGTGACGCGTCGGCGCGCAGGGGGAGGTGCCGCTCCGCCGGATTCGCGCCGAGTTGCGGGCGCCGGCCAGTCAGTGGAGGCTCTGGAGGCAGCCAGCACCGCTACGTCCGAGTGGACTCCCAGCGGGGGGACTGGCGAGCTGAATGCGGCGGCTCAAGAGGTCCGGAGCCGGCTTCAAGCTCAGGCTGCCCTGCTGCAGCAGTACACCCAGGAGTTCCTGTCGACGTGGGCCGTCATCCGGGTGAGTCTTTCATTCTCGGCCGCTTTGGTCTCTTGATTTCTTCCGTGGGGGCGCGTCAGCGCACCCACTGGGTGTAGTCCCCGAGATTCGGGCCGACTGCTGAGCAGTCGGGTCGGATCTTTCTTGACGACTATCTTATTTTTGCTTCCTGTCTGAACTTCCAGGAATATCATAACTCCCGTGCTACCTCCTTCAACTCCCAGGCTCAGGAGTTGGGTCGGAAGACCGACGACCTGGTCAACAGCCGAAGTAAGTGCTTGATCTTGTCTGTCTCCTGTGGGGGCGCGTCAGCGCACGCACTGGGTGTAGTCCCCGAGATTCGGGCTGACTGCTGAGCAGTCGGGTCAGATCTTCCTTGATGACTTTGTCCTTATTGGTTTTTTCTCTTCTGCTTTCAGGGGCCAATGCTGACTTGAGGAGGGAGCTCGGCGAAGCGCAGGCCGCCCTTCGTACCAAGGATGCTGAGTACGTTGCCTTGGTCCAGGAGCGTGACCACCTGGCCAAGAAGTTGGCTGACCAAGAGGAGAGCCATAAGGCGGCCCTGCAGAAAGCGCAGGATAGCGAGGCCGCCCTAAAGGCAGAGTTTGAGACCGAGGCAGCGAGCTGGGCTGAGACCCGACGAGCGCTGGATGAAGGCTTCGGCTGCATCGAGGACTTGATCGACGGTAAGCCGCCTTCCTCGCTCCTCTCCTGCCCCTTGCCGCCTGGGTTTTGGCCTGACTTGTGCTGCTGCCTATTTTCTTGTGCAGACTACTTTCCCGGCTACTCCGCCTTCGCCGCCCAAACCATCAAGGCCCATTGCGAGGGGCGCCGTCAGGCAGGGGTCAACATCGCGCCAGACGCGAATCGGACGCTTGAGGAGCAGCTCTTAGCTGTCCAAGCACGGCTGCAGCTGGCTCACCGGATGCTTCGCCGGCTCCAACGTGCCGGGGCGCAAGTGTTGGCCGCCCTCTGGCCCGGCGAGACGATCCCCCGCACCCCAAGCCGGACTGCCGACTGGCTGGAAGTCGCAGTCGGTTGCTTTGAAGCTTGGAAGGCGTCGGCGGCCCGTCTTGGAGCCGGGCGGGCGTTGGAGTTCGTTCGAGCTTGGTACCCAGTGCTGAACCTGGACCAGCTGCGCACTTGGCGGCTGGAGGCCGACGCGGAGCTGGAGGAGGTGCGGCCGGCTATCGCCCAGCGTGCTTTGACGATCGCCGAGTGCACCGACATCAGCGTTTTTGCGCCTGAAATCAATGATGACGGCGTTGCCCAGCTGGAGGAGTGGTTCGGGCTGAACCCGGCGGTGGGCGAGGACTCAGCAGAGGAGATCGCCTCCAGCGACGAGGGCGAGGATGACGAAGAAGAGGACGGTGAAGACGTCGAGCCGGCTAGTGGAACAACCGACCAGCCTTAGGCTGACCGTGCCTCCAGCAACGAGGCGCGTGGAAGCGCGCCCTCTGCGGGAGGCGGTGATCAAGCCGAGGTTCGCCATCCGGCTGATGGGGTTATGTACCTAGGGTAGGGTCATGGACCTGATCCAAGTAACTTTCCCTAGGACATCCTTAGAAGAGGTCGCCTTCCAGTCGACCAACGAGGATTCACTCGACTGGCCTGAAGGACTCGACCACGAAGACCCACTCGACCACCAGGAGGTCAAGAGGCACTCTGCACTGCAACGGCCTGTAATCAAGTAGACTTTATGATAGTAAAGGCCTTTATGTGGGGCGTTACCAGTAACGCCCCAGACTTAACTCACCTTAAACCCTCTCCTACGTGGGCTGGCTGGGGTCCTGGCGCACTCTATATAAGCCACCCCCCTCCACAGGCAGAAGGGTTCGGCACCTTGTAGTTCATACACTCATAATCCACTCGACCGCCTCCGGGCTCCGAGACGTAGGGCTGTTACTTCTTCCGAGAAGGGCCTGAACTCGTACATCCTTTGTGCTTACAACCTCTCCATAGCTAGGACCTTGCCTCTCCATACCTACCCCCCACTCTACTGTCAGGCTTAGAACCACGACAGTTGGCGCCCACCGTGGGGCAGGTGTTTTAGCGATTTTGTGGAGAAGTTGCGATTCTTCCGAGTACTTTCATCATGGTGTCTGCTGGAGTTTTGGTCGAGGGTCAAGAGATCCGTCTCGGCACTCTCACCTTCATCGCCGACGACTCCGCATGGCTCCAGGAGGCTCCACTCGACGTAGATGCGCTCCCCGTCCGCGGTGCGACGCATTTTCGCGCATGTGTCCGCGGCGTTCTGCTGCGGCAACCGTCGACCCAGTATCGGTCGGCTCCTCCATCGTCCACCCTCCCGGTCTCCCGCCAGCGCAAGCGCTCAGGCCGGTCGAGGCTTCAGCGATGGGTGAGTCACGCGGTGGCTCGCCAATCGGCCACTACCCAAGTTGCGGCAATCGAGCCCAACGAATCTCTCTACGGCTTGTTCGATCAGTCGACTGGCTCCGTAGAGACTGCATCCGAGTGCGGAAGCAGTGATCCAGCGGCGGAAATCTTGATGGTCGACGGGCCCCACAGCCCTCCTGGCTTCGCCCGTGGTGGTGGAGCAGGTGACGGCGGCGACCCTGCACGAGGCTACGAAGAGTACCAGCCCGAGCCACTCGACTCTCTGCAAAGAGAGGAACTTCGCCGCAGGAACGAGGATCCCCTGCGTATTCCCATCGCAGGAGAAACCCCCGAGGCTCGTGCCTTGGAGGAGGCGCGTCTGGCCAATTTGGCCGAGCGCACTCGACTGGAGAACCTTCAGCGAGCACTCGACGAGCGCGCGCGGCAACGAGTTCCCGACACCAGTCGACGTCAACTCTTCCCGCCGACTCAGGTATATCGAACCCCAATTCAGAATTTAGCAGCTGCGGCCCGTATAGCAGAGTCCATCCAGCCTTCGCAGTCGGAAGCTGGCAGAGGTTTGCTGCAGATCAGGGATCTGCTCCGGGCAGCAGGAGATCAGAATTCAGCCGTGTCTCAGTCGCGCAACAGAATTCACAGTCGATCCGTCACTGTGAATACGGTTCAGTCGGCTCACAGCCCCAGATCGCCTCCGCGGCGCGAAGGGCGCGAGAATCGGCGAGATCAATATGGCGACAGATTCGACCGAGATGATAGGCGTCGAGTGCCCTATTCCCCTCCGAGGGGTGGGTCTTACGCTCCTCGGCAGCCAGATGATAGGCGTCAGTACAGTACAGGGCGTAGGGTTCCAGTTGACCCTAGAGAACCAGGCTTCGACGCGCGGTCCATTATCGTGCAAGGGTTGGTCGACCGGAACAGAGCCCATCGAGGCGCACTCGACAGAGATGTACCCACGAGCAGTCGACTGCATGTTTCTGGTCCTGAATGTTTCAGCAGAGCTATCAGAGCCGCAGTTATCCCCCCCAATTTCAGGTTGGCAACAGGAGTCAGCAAGTTCACTGGTGAGTCTAAGCCTGAAACTTGGCTTGAAGACTACTGAGTGGCAGTTCAGATTGGTGGTGGGAACGACGAGGTGGCCATGAAGCATTTGCCCCTCATGTTGGAAGGTTCTGCCAGGGCATGGTTGACTCAATTACCTCCTAGCAGCATTTACACTTGGGAAGATCTGTCCCGAGTGTTCGTCAGAACGTTTGAAGGGACTTGCAAGCGACCAGCTGGATTGACAGAGTTGCAAGTCTGCGTGCAGAAAGCTAATGAGACTCTCAGAGAGTATATTCAGAGGTGGATCACTTTGCACCACACTGTAGAGAATGTGTCCGATCATCAGGCAGTCTGCGCCTTCAAAGACGGCGTCAAGAACAGAGAACTGAGTTTGAAATTTGGTCGAACCGGTGACATGACCTTGAGTCGGATGATGGAGATTGCTACCAAGTACGCCAATGGCGAAGAAGAAGACCGACTCCGAAGCGGCAAGCACAAGCCGAGTCAGTCGGAAAAGGGAAACACCAGTCGGAAACAGAAGCGGAAGGCTGAACCGGCAGCTCCTGGAGAGGCTCTGGCCGTGACTCAAGGAAAGTTTAAGGGGAAACCAAAAGGATCCTGGAACCCCAAGAAGGTAAAGGATAAAGAAGGGAACGACGTGTTGGATATGCCATGTCACATTCACACGAAGAAAGACGAAGAGGGGAATATCATTTACCCAAAGCACACCACTCGCCAATGTCGACTCCTGATCCAGCAGTTTCAGGGAAAACAGTCTAAGGACAAGGAGAAGGAGTCGGACAAGGCCGAAGACAAAGAGGACAGTGAGGGAGGATATCCGCATATCAACTCCACTCTGATGATCTTTGCAGATGTGGAAAGCAGAAGTCGACTGAAAGTGATTAACCGAGAGGTGAACATGGTTGCCCCAGCAAAGGCAAATTATCTGAAGTGGTCTCAAACACCCATCACATTCGACCAATCTGATCACCCGACTCATATTGCCACCCCTGGGAGGCAAGCTTTGGTGGTCGATCCAGTTGTCGAAGGCACTCGACTGACAAAGGTGCTGATGGATGGTGGAAGTGGGCTGAATCTGTTATATGCAGACACATTGAAAGGTATGGGCATTCCGATGTCCCGACTGAGCACTAGTAACATGAGCTTTCATGGAGTTATACCAGGGAAGAAGGCCGAGTCACTCGGCCAGATAGCTTTGGACGTAGTGTTTGGTGATTCGAAGCATTTTCGCAAAGAAAAGTTGACGTTTGAGGTCGTGGATTTTCAAAGTGCATATCATGCCATTTTGGGGAGACCAGCCTATGCACGGTTCATGGCTCGACCATGTTACGTGTACCTCAAATTGAAGATGCCCGGTCCCAAAGGTGTGATCACTGTCACCGGTGATAGGAAAAAGGCAGAGGAGTGCTTTCAGAAGGGCTCCAAGATTGCCGATTCCCAAGTGACAGCGGTCGAGTTCGAAGAATACAAGCAAAACGCAGATCCGAGTGACTTGCTGCGATCCAAGAAGCCCGCCACAGAGTCTGCATTCCAGTCGTCCGGTGAGACGAAGCCTGTTCACATTCACCCGACCGACCCCGAAGCAGCTCCAACCCGCATCTCCACAACACTCGACCCAAAATAGGAAGAAGCGCTCATCCAGTTCCTCCGTGAGAACTGGGACATTTTTGCATGGAAGCCCGCTGACATGCCAGGTGTTCCCAGGGGACTGGCTGAGCATCGCCTAAGAGTCGACTCGTCTGCAAAACCAGTCAAAGAGCATCTTCGGCGGTCCGCCGTCCAGAAGAGAAAGGCCATCGGTGAAGAAGTGGCTCGACTGTTGGCGGCAGGATTTATCCGAGAGATATACCACTCCGAGTGGCTCGCTAATGTCGTCATGGTTCCTAAGAAGGACAAGTCGCTCCGAATGTGCATTGATTTCAAGCACATCAACCGGGCCTGCCCGAAAGATCACTTTCCTCTCCCTCGCATAGATCAAATTGTTGACTCGACCGCGGGATGCGAGAGGTTGTCTTTTTTAGATGCTTACTCCGGGTACCACCAGATCCGTCTGTACGGGCCCGATGAGGTAAAAACAGCTTTCATCACTCCATTCGGGTGCTTCTGCTATATCACCATGCCATTCGGCCTCAAGAATGCCGGAGCCACATTTATGCGAATGATTCAGAAGTGTCTACTCACTCAAATCAGTCGGAATGTGGAAGCTTATATGGATGATATTGTTGTCAAGTCACGAAAAGGTTCCGACCTGCTCGCTGACCTCGCCGAAACATTTGCCAACCTCAGAAGGTATGATATCAAGCTCAATCCATCAAAGTGCACATTTGGAGTTCCTGGTGGCAAGTTACTCGGTTTTCTCGTTTCCGAACGGGGAATCGACGCTAACCCAGAGAAGATTGGCACTATTCTCCGAATGAAACGCCCTGTGCGAGTGCACGATGTCCAGAAGCTTACTGGATGCTTGGCCGCATTAAGTCGATTCATCTCACGACTCGGTGAAAAGGCACTGCCTCTTTACCGACTGATGAAGAAGGCTGACAAGTTCGAGTGGACTCCAGAAGCTGATGCAGCGTTTGCCGAGCTAAAAGCTCTGCTCTCCACCCAGCCGGTGCTTGCTGCTCCAATCAGCAAAGAGCCTCTGTTGCTCTACATCGCAGCCACAGGACAAGTCGTCAGTACTGTGCTAACGGTCGAGCGGGAAGAAGAAGGAAAAGCTCTCAAAGTTCAGCGCCCAGTGTATTATTTGTCTGAAGTCTTGACTCCATCCAAGCAGAGATATCCTCATTATCAGAAGCTTGTGTATGGAATATACATGACCACAAAGAAGGTTGCTCATTATTTCTCTGACCATTCCATCACAGTCGTCAGCGACGCTCCACTATCAGAGATTTTGCACAACAGAGATGCAACTGGTCGAGTGGCCAAATGGGCGATTGAACTTCTTCCCCTTGATATCAAGTTTGAGGCAAAGAAAGCCATTAAGTCCCAGGCGATAGCAGATTTCCTCGCCGAGTGGATTGAACAACAGCAGCCGACTGAAGTTCACTCGGAGCATTGGACCATGTTTTTTGATGGCTCTAAGATGTTGAATGGTTCCGGTGCTGGGGTTGTCCTGGTTTCCCCCAGAGGAGATAAGCTCAGATATGTGCTCCAGATTCACTTTGATTCCTCCAACAATGAGGCAGAATATGAGGCCCTCCTATATGGGTTGCGCATGGCCATTTCACTCGGCGTCCGTCGCCTAATGGTCTATGGCGACTCGGATTTAGTGGTCAATCAGGTGATGAAAGAGTGGGACGTGAGAAGCCCAGCCATGACTGGATACTGCAGTGCAGTGAGGAAGCTGGAAAAGAAGTTCGAGGGGTTGGAGCTCCATCATATACCCCGACTGAAAAATCAAGCAGCTGATGATCTAGCAAAGATAGGTTCCAAGAGAGAAGCCATTCCGAGTGGTGTGTTCTTGGAGCATATACACACTCCGTCAGTCAAAGAAGATCCTTTCACCGAAGAAACTCCGCAGCCCAAGAGCGCCACAGATCCGACTGAAGTTGAAATCCCAGCGGTGGTCGACTTGATCATGGAGGTTTTGGTGGTCATTCCCGACTGGACGATTCCGTATGTCGCATATATCTTGAGGAAAGAGCTTCCGGAGGATGAGGAAGAGGCTCGACAGATCGTCCGTCGATCTAAGGCCTTTACCGTAATCAAAGGACAATTATACAGAGAAAGCGCGACTGGAGTCGGTCAGAAGTGCATAACACCAGAAGAAGGTCGACTCATCCTCAATGATATTCACTCGGGGACCTGTGGTCATCATGCGTCCTCTCGGACCATCGTGGCCAAAGCATACCGAGCCGGATTTTACTGGCCCAAGGCGAATGAGATGGCAAAAGAGATAGTGGATAAGTGCGAGGGATGTCAGTTCTACTCGAATATGTCGCACAAGCCTGCGTCAGCTTTGAAGACCATCCCACTCGTCTGGCCTTTTGCAGTTTGGGGGCTGGACATGGTCGGTCCTTTGAGAACAGGACGAAGCGGTTTCACGCATGTACTGGTGGCAGTCGACAAGTTCACCAAGTGGATCGAGGCTAAACCAATCAAGAGCCTTGACACCGGTACTGCTGTTAGCTTCATCAGGGAACTAATATTCAGATATGGAGTCCCGCACAGCATCATTACGGATAATGGGTCGAACTTTGACTCAGAGGAATTCAGAGCTTTCTGCGACTCCCAGGGCACACGGGTCGACTACGCTTCAGTCGCCCATCCGCAGTCGAATGGACAAGCAGAACGAGCTAATGGACTGATTCTTAAGGGATTGAAGCCTCGACTGATGCGTGATCTCAAACACGCGGCTGGAGCTTGGGTCGATGAACTTCCCTCTGTACTCTGGGGACTGCGGACCACACCTAATCGGTCGACCGGAAGAACTCCATTCTTCTTGGTCTACGGAGCCGAAGCGGTCTTACCAAGTGATCTTCTGCATAATGCTCCCCGAGTCGAAATCTACAACGAAGCAGAAGCTGAACAAGCGCGGCAGGACGCAGTCGACCTTTTAGAGGAAGAAAGGGAGATGGCTCTGATCCGGTCGACCATCTACCAACAAGATCTGCGCCGTTTCCACGCCCGAAATGTGAGAGGTCGAGCCTTCCAGGAAGGAGATTTGGTTCTCCGAGTGGATCAGCACAAACCACACAAGCTTGCTCCTTCTTGGGAAGGCCCCTTCATAGTCACCAAGGTCCTCCACAATGGGGCGTACCGTCTTTACAACGTCGAGCATAATTTCGACGAGCCCCGAGCTTGGAACGCGGAGCTACTCCGCCCATTCTACACTTAAGTTTTATCATTCGGATGAGTTGCAATAAAGTACTTTTGTAGTTCATGGACCTCAAAATAATAGTGTCATAGTTCCTCCATAATATCTGTCACTTTTTATTTTTGTCCAATGAAATTCCCCTCAGTGGGTGACTTAGCTGCGAATCCGTTTCGCCTAAGTTTGTAAAAATCCTACCGAGTGGTGAGCCAGACTCCCACTCGGAGGCTTAGCTGCGAATCCGTTTCGCCTAAGTTATCAAAATCCTACCGAGTGGTAAGCCAGCCTTCCACTCGGAGGCTTAGCTGCAGCCTCGTGCTCGCCTAAGTTATAAAAATCCTACCGAGTGGTAAGCCAGCCTTCCACTCGGAGGCTTAGCTGCAGCCTCGTGCTCGCCTAAGTTATAAAAATCCTACCGAGTGAAGAGCAACCCTCTCACTCGGGGGCTTAGCTGCAGTCCAAGCACTCGCCTAAGTTATAAAAATCCTACCGAGTGAAGAGCAACCCTCTCACTCGGAGGCTTAGCTGCAGCCTCGTGCTCGCCTAAGTTATAAAAATCCTACCGAGTGAAGAGCAACCCTCTCACTCGGAGGCTTAGCTGCAGCCTCGTGCTCGCCTAAGTTATAAAAATCCTACCAAGTGAAGAGCAACCCTCTCACTCGGGGGCTTAGCTGCAGTCCAAGCACTCGCCTAAGTTATAAAAATCCTACCGAGTGAAGAGCAACCTCTCACTCGGAGGCTTAGCTGCAGCCTCGTGCTCGCCTAAGTTATAAAAATCCTACCAAGTGAAGAGCAACCCTCTCACTCGGGGGCTTAGCTGCAGTCCAAGCACTCGCCTAAGTTATAAAAATCCTACCGAATGAAGAGCAACCCTCTCACTCGGAGGCTTAGCTGCAGCCTCGTGCTCGCCTAAGTTATCAAAATCCTACCGAATGAAGAGCAACCCTCTCACTCGGAGGCTTAGCTGCAGCCTCGTGCTCGCCTAAGTTATCAAAATCCTACCGAGTGAAGAGCAATCCTCTCACTCGGGGGCTTAGCTGCAGCCATGTGCTCGCCTAAGTTTATCAAAATCCTACCGAGTGGTAAGCCAACCCTCTCACTCGGAGGCTTAGCTGCAGCCCAGTGCTCGCCTAAGTGGACTAAAGAATAAGTCGAAGGCGATCATATTCAAGCACCAAATCCAAGTTTGAATCGACATCTAAAGGAACCGAAAGTGCTCAGGCGTCAAGCCTGTTAAGGTTTGTCGGTTACAATTCCACTCGGCATACCGAGGCAAATTTAAAGCGTCGAGCCAGAAGAAGTTTTTTACCCCTCCTGTGGAGGGCTGGAAGGTGCAACAAATTCATCAAGGTCAATCCCGTCGGCGATCCGAGTGGCAGCTGCAAGGAAAGTTTCCATAAAGGACCTGAAGTCGTGCTTCTTGGTATTGGCCACCCGAAGGGCCGCCAGCTTCTCTTCTCGCGCATCTTTGCAGTGGACTCGGGCCAGACACAGAGCGACATCTGCACCACATCGAGCCGAGGACTTCTTCCACTCCTGCACTCAACCAGGGATCGTGTTCAAGCGGGCCATCAGCGACTCAAGGTCATTCTGAAGTGTCTCCTCAGGCCAGAGCGTCGAGTCGATGCGAGATGTGGCGGCCTTCAGCCTTGCGAGATAGTCCACGACAGCTGCAACACGAGACTCCAGTCGGAAAACATCCATGGCAACTTCGTCGTTCACCGGAGAATTGACAGGGTCGAGGTTTGGCTCCAGTCAGCTGGTTTCTTCTTCAAAGTTTTGACAAAATTCTGCAAGGATGATCACTAAGTCAAGGGGATAGTCGAATGGAAAAAGCCACAATTGGAAATATTTGCCAAACGTGGAGGTTTACCTTCAAGCATAAGAAACAGCTTCTTGGCAAGGCCACTCAGGAAGACCTCCAGTTCAGTTTTCTTCTCAGTCAATTTGCTGACTTGGTCGGTCAGGGCAGCTTTATCAGTTTTCAGTCGACTGACCTCCTTGTTGGCAATCCCAAGAGCAGCTTTCAGATTGGTATTGTCTTGTTCGAGCTTGGTGACTGAAGCTAACTTCTCGTCAGCAAGCTTGATCTTCTCAGCTAGCTCAAGGTCTTTCTTCTGCTGGGCCTCCCTTACCTTACCTGCAAGTTACAGCAAGATCAGATTTTGAAACAAGCAAGGGGAAAAGCAGTCGTCAGGGTCTCACCAAACATACCTTCGGTCTCCTCCTTTGCCTTTGTCAGTTTCTCCTGAACCAGCTTCAAGCTCAGCTCGACTTGAGTATGTTTTTGTTCCAGCTCTGAGTAGCGAGCCACAAGATCACAAGAGTTCTGCGAAGAACCAATCGACTAAATGTCAAAAATAATTCACTTCCGAGTGAAAAAGCGAAAAACACACGTTTCTAAGACTACAGCCGAATACAAGCATTCGACCGTAGTCTCGGGGACTACACCCAGTGGGTGCACTCAGCGTGCCCCCACTAATCCTGATGAAGACAAAGTCGACCAGTCGACCCCAAAAAAAAAGTGCGAGGTGCATTCTCTAAGACTGTGATCAACTGCAAGCAGTCGACCACAGTCTCGGGGACTACACCCAGTGGGTGCACTCAGCGTGCCCCCACCGGTTTGTGAAATCCAGTCGACCAGTCGACTGACAGAAAGATCGACATCATAAAGCCTAAGGCCGACTGCCAGCAGTCGACCTTAGCCTTGGGGACTACACCCAGCGGGTGCACTCAGCGTGCCCCCGCTAACACGGAGTTTATTCGACACACCCAGTGGGTGACTACTATGAATTCCGGAAAAGAAAAGTTTTTGGTAGCATATCCAACAGAACAAACAGCGGTCGACTGACCTGGACATTGCTTTGGAGGGCAGAACTGGCGTCATAAGCTGCCTGGCTCGCGTCCCGGATGGTCTTCAGCTGCTCCATCATGAGTCCCGCCTGGCGTATTGCCTCCTTCGCTGCGCCAGCTTGGTCCTCTGGGACGTGGTGCGTCGTGAAGAGAGAGGGCTGCTGGGCACTCGTCAGTGGATTTGCGAAGGACACCGTGTGTCGAGTGGTGTTCTCTTCCTCCACAGTCAGAATCTCAGGCGCCGTCACATCCTGAAGCACCTTACTGGCGGACGCTTTCCGACTCCTCCTGCGTGCCAGTGGTTCTTCATCCTCGTCGTCGTCAGGGAGATTGATAACAGTGTTGGGTGGAGCTGCGGAGAAGAATCAGGATCAGAGATCGCGAGTCAGTCGACTAAGAACGGTGTTAAGAATACAGTACCTGGGTTCGAAGTTGCTGCATCCTCCATCTCGTGGTCATCAGCCCGGGCCGAGGTCTCAGAAGTAGCAGCACTGCAACTCCAAAGGATCAGTCGACTAACTTCAGCGTCGACCAGAGATAAAGTTCACACAAAATGAGAAGACTCAAACGACACAATTACCCTGATATGGTGGGGATGGACACCTTCATCTTCGGCAGGAGCTTGGTCGGCTTTGGCGGAGCCCCCCTAGGCTGCTTCGGCGCCTTTTCAGTCGGCGCTGGAGAAGTGGTCCTAGGGCGCTTGGTCGACTGCGTCGCAACCCCCTTGCCACGTTCAGTCGAAGGGTCGTGGACGAGCTTCGACCGCCTTTCCGAGCGCGGTGGCACGACCTCCTCCTCTTCCTCCTCGTCTTCGGCGTCATCATCATCGCCGTCGTCATCATCATCGTCGTCGTCGTCCCCTGCAACGTCCGAGTCCCATTCCTCCTCGTCCTGGCTCTCGCCCCCACTCGCCTCACCCTCCTCAGTCGGAGTTTGTGCCCCATTGGGCATCGAGTACAGCTCGGTGAGGGCCTAGCAGATATCAAGACAATGATCAGTCGACCAGTCGGCAGAGTAGACAGAGATGAATGCGACAAGAATGCAGTGGAGAGCAGGGCAAGTGTACCTTATTTGGATCACTGTTGTGGTCGAGTGGAGGAATCCTTCTGGCTCCGCGTGGGTTGTCCTTGTTTCCGGTGACGGCTGCCATCCATCTTTCCAGAGTGACATCGTCGACTGCTTCTGGATGGACTCTAGTCTCGTCTTCGGTCCCACAGTACAACCACATGCAGTGGCTCCGGAACTGGAGGGGCTGGATGCGACGCCTGAGGAAGACCTCCAGGAGATCCATGCCCGTCACTCCCTCCCGAACCAACTGCACCACGCGCTCCATCAACATCTTCACATCAGCTTTCTCCTCCGGGATCAACTTCAGAGAGGAGGGCTTGTTCACTCGGTCCATGGTAAACTGTGGGAGTCCACTCGACTGTCCCGGCGTCGACTGGTCCCGGCAGTAGAACCAGGTCGACTGCCAGCCTCTGACTGACTCGGGAAAGGTCATGGGCGGAAAGGTGCTCTTGTTCCTCACCTGGATGCCCAAACCCCCACACATTTGGACGACTCGGGTCTTTTCGTCGCCTGGACTCGCCTTCTTCACGGTCTGAGAGCGACACGTGAATATATGCTTGAACAAACCCCAGTGCGGTCGACAGCCCAAGAAACCCTCACACATGGACACGAACGCAGCAAGATAGGCAATGGAGTTTGGGGTAAAATGGTGGAGCTGCGCTCCGAAGAAATTCAAGAAGCCACGAAAGAAAACACTCGGCGGCAAGGAAAACCCACGATCCACATGGGTGGCCAAAAGCACACACTCACCCTCTTCTGGCTGAGGCTGCCACTCCTTCCCCGGAAGCCTCGCAGCTCCGTGGGGGATCAAGCCCTCGTTGGCCATGTCGAGAATGTCATTCTCAGTGATGGTCGACTGGATCCAGTCTCCTTGGACCCAGCCTTTCGGCAGGCGGGATCTGGACGAGGACCCTCCGCGGCTGGTGGATCTCCCCTTCGCCTTCTCCGACGCCGACGCCTTCTTTGCACGCTCCAGCGCCGCCGTCTTCTCCTTGGCCATGGTCGCCGGCGAGATGCGCGAAGGGAAGTGGTGCGGGGGCGAGAGCGAGCACGCTGAGCAGGGAGGAAGGAAGCAGAGAGAGGGGGAGAATGCTAAGGCGCAGCACAGAAATCCTCGCCGGGCACATTTATAAGGTCCCTTCCGAGTGGATGACAGGTGGGCCCGGTCGATCTAATCATATCTGGAACAGTTATGCAGACGGGATACGTGGCGAAAAAGGCGGCGCGGAGATCGAGGCGTCCATGCCCCGTCCCATCCGAACGCCGCGGTCCGCCCCGCTTCGCGCGCGCCCCAAAATTTCGCATCCCGCGGAATCCGCGAGCAACAAATCAGTCTGTCAGGCGCGGTGTTTCCGGCGATCCGTCGCTCGGAGATCGTCGAAGCCTGAAAGATCACTCGACGCAAAAACAGAATGGATCAAGTCGACTGAAGGCAAGTTGTTTCCTGTCGACAAAGGGATTCTTTGGTCCAGAACAGCGCACAACCGGAGCGCAAAGGTTAATCGGAAACGACATCAACTCCTTCTTCACTCGAAGCCTCAATCCATTCGGGGGCTAATGATGGGGTTATGTACCTAGGGTAGGGTCATGGACCTGATCCAAGTAACTTACCCTAGGACATCCTTAGAAGAGGTCGCCTTCCAGTCGACCAACGAGGATTCACTCGACTGGCCTGAAGGACTCGACCACGAAGACCCACTCGACCACCAGGAGGTCAAGAGGCACTCTGCACTGCAACGGCCTGTAATCAAGTAGACTTTATGATAGTAAAGGCCTTTATGTGGGGCGTTACCAGTAACGCCCCAGACTTAACTCACCTTAAACCCTCTCCTACGTGGGCTGGCTGGGGTCCTGGCGCCCTCTATATAAGCCACCCCCCTCCACAGGCAGAAGGGTTCGGCACCTTGTAGTTCATACACTCATAATCCACTCGACCGCCTCCGGGCTCCGAGACGTAGGGCTGTTACTTCTTCCGAGAAGGGCCTGAACTCGTACATCCTTTGTGCTTACAACCTCTCCATAGCTAGGACCTTGCCTCTCCATACCTACCCCCCCACTCTACTGTCAGGCTTAGAACCACGACACCGGCCACTCCTTCAGTCGGCACAACCGTCTCCGCCGACCAGCCCGGCTCGTCGGTCACTCCGCCAGCTTGACCTACCGTCCTTATTTTTCCTGCTTGTTGCCTTTTGAACAATCTTTATTAAGCTTTCGCAGTTCCACCCACTAGGGGTGTATCCAAACTATGTTGAATGCTGGCCTCTTGGAGGTCTTTTATGTAAATATTATTATGTGCATGTTTGGTTTCCATTCGCGTATGCTTTTTTATCCTTAGGCTTTTTCCTTTGCCGCCTTCCCTCTTTGGGGAGGCAAGTACTCGAGCTTTCTTGGATTGAAGTGAAGTGAATGGAAACCGGCCGGCCGCCTACTCTGGTAGTCGGTCAGTGGTAGGCAGCAAACCGGCTTTCGTTATATTAGTCCGTTGGTCCCTGGCCATTTTTCGTGTGGGCATCCTTTCCTGCTTTTGACTCTTGCCAGCTAGACAGCCGGTTCTTCGAACTGCGACTTTGGCAAGAGCTAAGCCTGGGTGTCGGCACACTACTTGTCTGACCGCTGGTAGGACTTCTAATATAACTCCAGTCGGCCAGTCCCCGGGCCGACTAGTCGAACCCGGTGCCGGACGGAACAAGTAAATGAAATGACAAGGTCATAAGCATGATACTTTTCATTCATAGATAAAAGATGGCAGTCCCCGAGCCCTCCTGGGGGGGGGCCTATTGTCTCGTATTTAGTACAAAAGGTAGCGTGATACATACTGCATTTCAACTGTAAAATCTTCGAAGGAGGTTGGCGTTCCATGGTCGTTCCGACTCTTTGCCGGAGTCGTCTCTCTTTCGTGCCTTCGGCTTCTACGCGTCGATGAGGTAGTAGGAGTCGTTGCCTAGAGCTCTTCTGATGACGAAGGGGCCCTCCCAAGGGGCCGAGAGCTTATGCTGGCCGGCTGTTCGCTGGATCAGCCGGAGCACAAGATCGCCCTCTTGGAAAGATCTTGGCCTGACCTTCCGACTGTGGTAGCGGCGCAAACCCTGCTGGTAGATGGCAGACCGGCTGAGGGCTAACAGCCGGCCTTCTTCCAGCAGGTCGACTCCGTCTTCTCGTGCTTCCTTGGCCTCCGCCTCCGTGTACATGGTTACCCGAGGCGAGTCGAACTCGATGTCGGTTGGGATGATCGCCTCGGCACCGTACACAAGGAAGAAAGGAGTGAAGCCGGTCGACTTGTTTGGGGTAGTATGCAGACTCCAGAGGACAGCCGGCAGCTCATCGATCCAATAGTCGGCTGAACGCTCCAGTGGTACGACCAGTCGGGGCTTGATGCCGGAGAGGATGAGGCCGTTGGCTCGCTCGACCTGGCCGTTTGACTGCGGGTGGGCGACGGACGCTAAGTCCAGCCGGATACCTTGGGCTCCGCAGAAACGTGCCAAGGCTCCTTTGGCAAAATTCGTGCCATTGTCGGTGATGATGCTGTGTGGCACGCCGTACCGAGTTGTTATGTCTGCGATGAATGTCACAGCAGTCGGCCCATTTAGCTTCTTGATCGGCTTTGCCTCAATCCACTTGGTGAATTTGTCCACGGCGACGAGCAAATGCGTCATGCCGCCGCGCGCCGTCTTGAATGGGCCCACCATGTCCAGTCCCCAAACGGCGAAGGGCCAGGTGAGGGGAATGGTCTTGAGTGCCAAAGCCGGCATGTGTTGCTTGGAGCTGAAGAGTTGGCACCCTTTGCAATATTTAACCAATTCTTTGGCGTCATCCAAAGCAGTCGGCCAGAAGAAACCATGGCGGAAAGCTTTGGCGACGAGTGATCTTGAAGCCGCATGGTGGCCGCATTCTCCTTGGTGAATGTCTCTGAGGATTGCAATGCCCTTCTCTTGCTCGACGCACCGTTGGAGGACTCCAGTGACACTGCTTGACGAGCTCTCTGTTGACGATTGTGTACGCTCCGGCTTGACGTTGGACTTGTCTTGCCTCTGTTTCGTCAGCCGGCAGATCTTGGTTTAGTAGGAAGTTGAGGATGGACTGAGCCCATGATGGAGCCGCGACTTCTCCTACTACCAATGTGGTTACTGTCACCAGGGTGGGCGGGCTGGGTGGTGAAATGCTGGAGTCGGCCGCCGGCTGTTGTGTTGGTGCAGTCCCTGGGCCGGCTACTGCAGTCCCCGAGCCGGGTGTGGCAGTCCCTGAGCCGGTTGCCGAAGTCCCCGGGCTGACTACTGAAGTCCCGGGGTTGCCTGCTTGGTTCTTCGAGCCGGACCCGGCCGCGTCAGGGTCAGGTGGTACGAAGATGGAATCGGACTCTGGAGACGGCTTGATGGATGGCTTGAGGAGGCGTTGTAGAGCGACGCCGGTTGGTATGGCTTGCCGAGTGGAGCCTATTCGAGCCAGGGCATCGGCTGGCTCGTTGTCGGCTCGCGGTATGTGGAGGAACTCGCATCCTTCAAAGTATCCGCTGAGTTGTTGGACCAGGAAGCGGTAGCTTGCCATATTTGCGTCCTTGGCATCCCAGTCGTCGGATGATTGCTGGACCACGAAGTCCGAGTCGCCATAACATAGGATCCGGCGAATGCTGAGTTCTTTTGGCAAGCCGGAGCCCGTGTATGAGCGCCTCGTACTCGGCCACGTTGTTGGAGGCGGCAAAGTGAATCTGCAGCGTGTATCTGAGCTTGTCGCCTTTGGGAGAGGTAAGGACGATGCCGGCTCCCAAGCCGGTGCGTATCTTGGACCCATCGAAGTGCATGCGCCAATGAGTGGAGTCGGGAGCCGGCGGCAGGTACTGGGTCTCGGCCCAGTCGACGAGGAAGTCGGCCAGTGCTTGGGACTTGATGGCGGTGCGGGGCTGGTAGAAGATTGTGTAAGGGGCCAGCTCGATGGCCCATTTCGCCACCCGGCCGGATGCGTCCCGGCTGCCTATGATCTCGGCCAGTGGGGCGGTGCATACGACCGTGATGGGATGCTCTTGAAAGTAGGGCTTCAGCTTTTTGGCGGTGAAGTACACGCCGTAACACATCTTCTGGTAGTGCGGGTAGTTCTGCTTTGAAGCGGACAACACCTCGCTCAAATAATACACCAGCCTCTGGACCGGCTGGGCTCGGCCTTCTTCTGGGCTTTGGACTACGATGACGGTGCTGACCACCCGGCTAGTTGCGGCAATGTAAAGGAGCATGGGCTCTTTCTCAGTCGGCGCCGCTAGGACGGGCGGCGTGGCCAGCATGTTCTTCAGCTCGTGAAAAGCTTGGTCGGCCTGGTCGTTCCACTCGAAGTGAGTGCTCTTCTTCATGAGGTGGTAGAGGGGGAGAGCTTTCTCTCCGAGCCGGCTGATGAAGCGGTTCAAGGAGGCCAAGCATCCGGTGAACTTTTGGATGTCTCGAAGCTTGGTGGGGATCGCCATTCCCTCGATGGCCTTGATCTTCACCGGGTTGCATTCGATGCCGCGTTCAGAGACCAGGAAGCGTAGGAGCTGGCCGGCTGGCACTCCGAACATGCATTTCTCGGGGTTGAGCTTGATTTGGAACCGGCGTAGGTTCTCAAACGTTTCTTTGAGGTCTTCCAGCAAGGTGCCGCGCTTCTCCGTCTTCACCACAATGTCGTCCATGTAGACGTGAGCGTTTTTGCCGAGTTGCTTGAGGAGGCACTTCTGCATGCAACGCTGAAAAGTGGCACCGGCATTTCTTAAGCCGAATGTCATAGTCAGGTAGCAGAAGGCTCCAAATGGCGTGATGAAGGCGGTCTTCAGGCGGTCGTCCGGATCTAGCTTTATCTGGTGATATCCTGAGTAGGCATCCAAGAAACTCAACAGCTCGCATCTGGCCATGGAGTCTATCACTTGGTCAATCCTCGGCAGGGCAAAGGGATCTTTAGGGCAGGCCTTGTTGAGGCTTGTGTAGTCTATACACATGCGCCACTTGTTGTTCTTCTTTAACACGAGGACCAGGTTGGCAAGCCACTCTGGAAAGAAGACTTCCATAATGAAGCCGGCTGCCAGAAGTCGGGCTATCTCCTCCCCTACAATCCTTCTCTTTTCCTCTGATAGTCGGCGGAGGGGCTGCTTGACTGGTTTCGCGTCTTTTCGGACGTGTAGTTTGTGCTCGGCGAATTCCTTCGGAACACCCGGCATGTCCTTGGGGGACCATGCAAAGATGTCCCGATTCTCACGGAGGAAATCGGCGAGCTCGCCTTCCTATTTGCTGTTTAGGTTTGCCCCGATGACGGCAAACCTCTCTGGGTGCTCGGGGCAAGAGGTATCTTCTTCGTCTCCTTGGCCGGCTGGAAAGATCGTTGAGCATCATGCTCCTTGGGATCGGGGGACATGGCCGACTGCTTGCCGGCTATGGCCACGACCCGGTCCAACATCTTCTTTTCTTCGGCAATCACAAGGGACTTGGCCAGCCGGCTGCTGGCTGCTGCGCATTCAGAGGACTTCTTGTAATCGCCGGCTACGGTGATGACACCTTTGGTGCTTGGTATCTTTATCTTGAGGTATGCATAGTGGGGGACTGCCATGAATTTGGCCAAGGCAGGTCGGCCAAGCAATGCATGGTAAGGGCTCTCCAGGTCCACCACTTCAAACCAGATCGCTTCCCGGCGGAAATGCTCCTTGTCCCCAAAAAGTACATCAATCTTGATCTTGCCAATGGGGGTGCAGGACAGGCCGGGTACGATGCCATGGAACACTGTCCGAGTAGGCATGAGTTGCTTTGTCTTGACGTTCAGCTTCTCCAGGTTGTCGTGGTACAAGATGTTGATGCTGCTCCCGCCGTCTATCAGCACGTGGGAGAAGCGGGCAGCGCGTCTGTCCGTCGCGAGGGTGGCTTCCAGGACCAACGCATAAGAGCCGGGAGACGGCATCACCTCTGGATGGTCGGCCCAGCTCCAGCTGATGGGTTTTTCGGACCAATGCATGTGTCCGGCGGGGTTGGCAGCGACCACGCTGACTTCCTAGTGCTCTCAGCGTTTGCCGCGCCGGTCTTCGAGCTGGCTTGTAAAGACCATGTAGGTTGCTTGCTCGTCGGGGAATTCGTCGTGCACGGCTCCGACTGCGGGCCGAGCGGCCGGAGGCGGTGGAGCCGGAGGTGGCGGGCCGGCAGGCGGAGGCGGCACGAGCCCCTCGCCTTTAGAGATTCGGGTGAGCCAATGGCACTTCCGGGTTGTGTGGTTGGACGGCTTCGCGCCGCTATGGAACTTGCATGGGGCGTCGAGAGTTTGCTCGTAGGAGAAGGCTGGCTGCCAAGCCGGCCTGCCGCCTTTGGGTTCCTTGGGCGCGGGCCGCCCTTCGGTCGGCACGTATTCAACTGTGGCCACATGCCGACTGGCGGGAGGCGGCGCGGGGCCCTTGCGCTTGTGGTCGTTCAAGTGTGGGCGTCGGCCAGAATCCCCAACCGGCGTCTTGGGCGCCGGGTTGAGTACTTTTCCGGACGCGTCTACCCGGAGCTCGGTCTTCATTGAGGAGTCGGCGGTGGCTTACTTGTCCGCTATGTCCAGAAGCTCGTCGAGGGTAGTCGGCTCGTCGTAGAGAAGCTTGTGCTTGAGGAGGGTGCCTTCTCGGCACCCGGCTGTGAAGTATTCTATGGCTTGCACCTCGTGCACCCCTTCGCAAGAGTTGCGGAGCTCAGCCCAACGCGTGAGGTAGCCGCGGGTTGACTCGGCGGGGCCTTGTACGCACAAGGAGAGCTGTCTGGGCTTGGGAGCCCGCTTGTAGGTGCTGGTGAAGTTGCGGATGAAAGCTTCGGTGAAATCTAGCCAGCTGTTGATGCTGAGAGGCTTGAGGCTGTTGAGCCAGGTCCGCACTGTGCCTTGCAGCATCAGGGGCACGTACTTCACGGCAACCCGCCGGTTGCCGTTGGCTATGCTGGCCGCCGTGGAGTAGTCGGTCAACCAATCTTCCGGCTTCATGGAGCCGTTGTACTTGGGCGTGTCTCTTGGGAGCGAGAACCCTTTGGGGAAGGGCTCGTCGCGGATGCGGGGGCCGAAACAAGGCGGGCCGACATCGTCTTCTTCTTCCAGCGCCAGGGATCGCGCCAGGAGGTCGATCCGATGGTGGGCGTCGTTCTCGCCGACTCCTTCGCGGAGACCTAGTCGGCCGCTGCGAGTCGTGCGCCACTAGCGGCGGGGTGGGATATCTCTCTCCACGGGGCCGAGGCGGAGGCGAGTTGCACCGGCATTCCATGGCTCGGGGATGGCCGTCCGCGTCTCGCTCGTTGGAGATCCGGGTTTGGCTTCGGCTGGCAGCCGGCTCTTTCTCGCGCCGCGCGCGGTCTCTGCCCGCAGTCGGCGTCCGGGACGTCGCGCCATGATCTCGGCGCGGGAGAGGGCTTTTCGCGCGGGCGTCGGCTTCGTGCCGCTGCGCGGCTACATCGATCAGCTGCTGGATGCGTCGGGTCATGTGGGGGAGTTCTTCGGCCCCCAGTCCGTCTAGCTCGTCTACGGCCGCTTGGGCGGCGCGCAGGTTCTCGAGTGGAGTGGCGTAGACTGGGCAGTCGACTCCTAACGTGTCGGCAACGACAGCGCCGCGTTGCTTGACAATGCCAGCCCGGCTTGGCCCGCCTGGGGGTGGCGTGAGAAAGGCGGCGCGGTCGGCCTCGCGTCGGTGGGCCTCTGCGAGGCATCTCATGGAAACCAATTTCCGGCCTTCCGCGAGGAGGGCGAGGCGGCGAGCCTCCAGCACTTCAGTGTCGGCGTTGGCCGGAAGGGGGATGGACAAGTCGTGGGCCGCCGCGTGTGGGGCGTCGTGGGCGCTCTCGTCAGCAGCGCCGTCGTGGCCGATGACCATCACCTCGGTGGTGACAGCGTCGCAGCCATCGGCTCTGGGAAGCGGGTCGTTGTATATCATGACATTGGTGGGGAAGGTGTCGAACGAGGCTGTGTCGGAGTCGACAGGCATCGGGTTGGTGGAGCCAACCGACTCCAGATCCAGAGCGGGCTTGCTGGAGACATGGAGCTAGCCGAGGAGGTTGGCGAGGTGGTCGGTGCCTGCGTCGGAGGCGAGCTCGTCGGAGATGAGGGTTTCGTCGAGGAGATTGGCGAGGCTGCTCGCCGCGCAGATGCTGGTGACGCCTTGTAGCGCGTCGTGGCAAGCGCCATCGGGCGTGCCGGGCTGGCTACGCTCGCTAGGGAGGAAGAGGGTTCCCGTCCAGAAGAGGTCTCCGAACGATGGTGCACCTGGCCCACGGTGGGCGCCAAATGTCGGGTGGTAGGTGCGACATATGCCAATGGGTGGCTTATCATTGTGGGAGCCAGTAAGACGTCGCCGGTGCCTGGAAACGAGATGTGGCGAAGACATGCACGCCGGCGAATCTTACCCAGCTTCGGGGCTCTCCGTGGAGATAACACCCCTACTGCTGCTCTGCGGGGTCTCCACATGATCACTAGATGGACAAGTAGCTACACAATGCTCTTTGAGCTGCTGGGTGGGAGGAGGAAGAAGGGCACGGCTAGCTTGCTTCTTCTCCTTGTGTGGTGTCTAAAACTAGCTGGGGGTCCAACCCTTTGCATGGGTGCCCCGGGGGGTTTATATAGGCCTACCCCCCGGGGGTACAATGGTAATCCGACTGGGCGCGGGGCCCAGCCGTCTGTGACTGCGCTCGCTGGCTTCTGCGTCGGCTGCTGGGGCCCGCCAGCTGGTGGGTCCCGCCGGCTGCCAACTCCTTGGCAACAGGCAGGCCCCACTGCCAAGGATCTTGTCGGTGGCTAGTTACTGTTGCCTCAACCTGATGACGAGGGCTTCGTCGAGGTAAGCGTGGCTACAGTGCCGCCGTCCGGCGGGCGATTACTGTAGCCTCACCACGTCTTGTCTCTTTAATGGGGCGTCTCCTTCGAGGGGGGAAGCGAGCCGGCTGCAGGGAGCCGGCCCCGTCTCGGGCCGACTGGGGGAGGCCTGGCCGCCTTCGGGCGTCTCTCTGCCCGAAGGGGCCCACCGCCCGTGGGCCGCGCTGGCGGCCCGTCGTGGGTGACATCAGGGTCAACATGGCAACAGTGCCGCGCCGGACGGGTCATGCCCACTCCGTACGGTGCACTGTGCCAGGCGTGCTCCGGGATTCGGGGGTGGCTGGCTTCACTGTAGCCACGCCCCGTCACATCGCCGCTTGGTGGATGCAAACTTTGAGGGTATGGTCTCGACCGCTCTATGGGAGCCGGCTTCTTGGAGTCGGCCTTCTCGCGGCCGGCTTCTCGAAGTCGGCCCTCCCGTGGCTTTCTTCATGAGGGCTAAAGTCGGGCCGCCTTGCGAAAGCCGGCCTGGGTGACAGCCAGCAAGGGGAAGGCGGCCCCATGTCTTGGATTCTTGAGAGCCGGACGGGCTCGTAATTTTTTCAGAAGGGCCAGGGGAAGCCGACTAGGCTACCCATGGCTATTTACTCCGACAGATCAACTAGCCGAATGGGCCGAACTAAATAGGTTGTCCGGACTCGCCATGAGGTCTATCGTGGATCAGCTATGGCCGGAAAAGCCAAAGCCGAACAGCTATTTCAGCTTAGTGCAGCAGTTCCTTGGTGCGGTGCCGCGCATTAATGCGATGAAGAGGTCGGCATGCATAGAAGGCTCACGGATGGCCCTTGCCCGTGTTAAAGCATACTGGGCGGAGATGGACGCTACCACTGTTGCGGTGCAGGGTTCGGCCATAGGCCGAGTGGCTGCCGAGCACTTTTCGAGGAGGTTCTCGAGGGTGCTCGTTTGATAGAGGCCCAGTGCTCGAAGAATATTATGTTTGAGTGATATGTGTTCCCATTGTAAACACAATGTTTTTACGAAATTTTATAAGGTTGTGTTTATACTTTTGCCTGAAAGTAATATGATGCCTCCCGTGCGGCCGTTTATGTATACATGTGTATAACCTGAAAGATTGCAGTCGTCGGCTTCAGCCCCCACGCATATAATGCGGAGGTGCTCGCAAAAAATGCGTGTTCATACTTAACCCAACGTCTTGGTCCTATTAAGGAGGTGATAGCGCAGCGAACGAGGCAACCGGACTATAATGCTTTAACACTTTCACTTAGCCATAGGAGTTTGATAGTGGGGCTACTAGATAGCCCCTGGTGGCTCCGCACTCTCCCGATCTCGGGGTGCGTACATGCCTGGCCGGAAAGCGGCCCTTCGTTAAAGTGGAGGAATTCTAACATTCTGATAGGTCATTGAGTGGTTAACCAGTCTCATGCTATATCATGATAGTTAGTTTTTGGCTTTCTCTACTGAGGTGCTCGTCCGGATGAACCAGGGCACAATTGCAGTAGTTCTCCTGGTGCTGCCTTGGCCGATAAAGCGGAACGTAAGGCACGAAAACACAGGAGCCGGGCAAACCCAACATTTGACCAAAGACAATGATTCAGAGCTGATGCATATAAGGCCAAACTCGCGACGCCGAACACTCCCTAAGGTATTCGGTCTTTATGGTATAAACCGGGCCTAAATAGTGCCCTTTGTAAGAAGCCCCTTGTGTCCAGGTACGTGCATTATTCTGACGTGGCCACATGCCAAGACGTTAGCATCCTTCTCAATTGTGCTAAGAATTCGGTGGATGTGTATCAACAAGAGACAGTAAAAAAGGTTTACGCAGGGTCTTAATTCAAAAAGAATCCTTGGAGCGGGTCCCTGCTACACGTCTGCGCCTGTGTCTCCGTTGTGCCGTATCCTGGACGGGTGTAGCACGATGGTTATCTGTAAAAGAGAGGAACTTAGGTGAAAAAGTTGTCGTGCAAAAAGTTGGTTTTTTAAAGAAACCATGTATAACTAGAAATGAGTAGAAATTGCCACTGTCTGCGCGCGTTGAGCCCCTTGTATTTGTAATAGGGGTGTGGCCATCAATCCGGTACAAATTATATATAGCAGCGCCGGACTCGTCTAATCGCGTTCGTGGTCTTGACGACCTATCGAATGTTTTAGTTGGTGAGGCCGTTTTTAGTGTGCGGTTGCCAAGGCAGTCGCATTCTCTTCGGCACGCAAAGATCGCTTAATACTTCCGTTCACTGTAATGATGCCACGTGGACCAGGCATCTTGAGCGTGAGGGAAGCGTAATGCGGTATTGCATTAAAGCGAGCAAAAGCTTCGCGTCCAAGTAGTGCCTGATAACCGCATTGGAACGGAGCAATGTGGAAGGTTAAATGTTCGCTACGGGAGTTATCGGGGAAGCCGAATATAACCTTTAGTAGCAAGGAGCCCGCACAGTGAGCCCCTGGGCCTGGCGTTACTCCTTTAAAGGTAGTGTTGCTATGGCAGATTTTCGTTGGGTTTATCCCCATTTCGCACATTGTATCTTGGTATATCAGGTTTAAACTGCTACCACCATCCATCAGGACTCGTGCAAAGTGGTATCCGTCAATTATTGGGTCTAATACCAGGGGAGCCCATCCTGCCCGTCGGATACTTGCTGAGTAATCACGATGGTCGAAAGTGATTGGTTGAGACGACCAGTGGTAGGGTTTCGCGGTGATAGGCCCTTGGGCATATTTACCTGGGAGGGCCGCTTTGCTTCCCTTGATCACGTGTAATACGTTGACTGTTTTGACTTCTGATGGAAACTTCTTTTGTTCCCCCGTGTCTTGCTTGAGAGGCTCATCCTCATCTTTGCTTGGTGTATCCTCCCCCTTGTGTACGGTGTTGAGCTTGCCGGACTGCTTGAAGACCCAACATTCTCTATGGGTATGATTAGCGGGTTTACTAGGGGTGCTATGGATCTGACATACTTGGTCTAGAATTTTGTTCAGGCTAGATAGTTCATCTCTAGCGCCTTTAAAGGGCGGCCTTTGCTGACCTGGCCGAGAGCTTCGGAATCCGGCGTGTACCGCCATGCTCTTCGGGCTGTCTTATTTATTCCGACGCTTATTATTTTTGCTGCGTCGGGATTTCCCATTTTCATCTCTAACTTCGGATGTGCTTGGGTCATTGGTGCTGCATCTGGCTAGCCAGCTGTCCTCACCCGCGCAAAAGCGGGTCATGAGGCTTGTTAATGCTGCCATTATTCTCGGATTTTCTTGGCCGAGGTATCTGGCAAGCCATTCGTCGCGGATGCTATGCTTAAAAGCTGCCAAGGCTTCGGCGTCCGGGCATCAACTATTTGGTTCTTCTTAATAAGAAACCTATTCCAGAGCTTTCGGGCTGACTCTCCGGGCTGTTGAGTTATATGACTCAGATCATCCGCATCCGGGTGTCGGACATAAGTCCCTTGAAAATTTGCCCGAAAAGCGTCTTCGAGCTCTTCCCAGCTTCCAATGGAGTTTTCGGGGAGGCCTTTAAGCTAGTGCAGAGCTGGCCCTTTGAGCTTGAGGGGTAAGTACTTGATGGCATGGAGATCATCTCCTCGAGCCATATGGATATGGAGGATGTAGTCCTCAATCCAGACCCCAGGGTCTGTTGTTCCATCGTATGCTTCTATGTTTACGGGTTTGAATCCCTCTGGAAATTCATGGTCCAGCACCTCATCGATGAAACATAGGGGGTGTGTGGCACCCCTGTATCTAGGTGTACCACGTTGTTCTGATGTTTGTTGCGTTACATCATATGCTGGGGCGCGCTTGCGTGGTCCATAGATGGATCTGGTTGCGCCGTCTTTTTGGTGTGAGCCCTCGTGTGGATCGCTTATTGGCTTGTGAGTGGAGCTGTTTGCCGCTCCATGTTGGCCGTGAGGTCGTCTATCCGGCCAGGTGGCCGTTTTGATTTTTGGTTGTGGGAGATCTAGGTCCTCCTCATCGAATTCGGGTAGCAACTTCCACTTCGGGTAGCTCTTGGTGGGGCGATTACCACCATACTTCGCTGCTGTGTTGAGTACTTTACTCCATCTGATTTGGAGTGTGTCCTGCGCAGCCTTGAGCCTTTGCTTGTGCTTTTTCAGACTCCTCGCGGTGGCCACAAGCCTTTGACGGGTATTCTGCTGCTCCGGGTGCCTGTCCGGCATTATGTCATCCGGACTATTATCTTTGACAGAATTGGTTTGTTCGGTTTGATTCTCCGTATTGCCGTGGTCCGGCAGTGGTTCGCCCTGCTCCAACGCTGGGTCTGTATGATCGTTATTTCTGCCGACGCGGGATTTGGGGCGGCGCATACGCCGCCGCTTTGACTGCTTCTCGAGGGGACAAGCGTTCGTTGCGTCCTTCCATTCCTCGTCGTCGTCTTCTTTTGGTATGTCCACCATGTATACGTCATATGATGAGGTGGACGTCCAGTGCCCTGTGAGCGGTGGTTCCTCTTCGCCTCCTGCATCGTCGTCCATACCGTCGATGTTTTCGGAGTCGAAGTCGAGAATGTCGGTTGAGTCATCAACAGTGGCTACCAGGTGGGTGGTGGGTGGGCCTCGAATTTCTTCGTCGTCCGCATCCCATTCCTGCCGGACATAGTTCAGCAAAGATTCTCCTGACAAGGAGAGAGACCTTAATGAGTTCAGTATGTCGCCAAAGGGTGAGTGCTAAAAAATATTCACGGAGGTAAACTCCATGATCAGCGCCCAATCGGATTCGATAGGAACGGGTGCAGGCGGTTCGGAGTCCGTGGCCGGAGAAGGATCCGGCAGTTTAACAACACGGCTCTCGTGCAAGGCAAGGTCGATATTCGGCTCGATCGCCGCTGAGGGTAAGGCCTCCGAGGCGGGGTCCATCCACCCGTCCGCGGAAGGCGCGACTGGCTCCGAATTGAGGGTCGGAGCGGCTACCGGTGTGATCTCCTTAACACTGTCCGATGGGAGAGCTAAGTCATGCTCATCGTGACCGCGTGGCGCACAAGGCAAAGGCTCGAATCCGTCGAAGATCAAATCTCCACGGATATCGGCCATGTAGTTTAAGCTTCCAAACCTAACCAGGTGGCCAGGGGTGTAACTTTCCATCTTTTCCAGATGGCCAAGCGAATTGGCCCGCTGTGCAAAGCCACCGAGCACGAAGATCTGTCCAGGGAGAAAAGTCTCACCCTGGACCGCATTGCTATCGATGGTAGTAGGAGCCATCAAGCCTAACGGCGACGACACAGAGGAACTCTCAATGAAAGCACCAATGTCGGTGTCAAAACCGGCGGATCTCGGGTAGGGGGTCCCGAACTGTGCGTCTAGGCCGGATGGTAACAGGAGGCAGGGGACATGATGGTTTACCCAGGTTCGGGCCCTCTTGATGGAGGTAAAACCCTACGTCCTGCTTGATTAATATTGATGATATGGGTAGTACAAGAGTAGATCTACCATGAGATTACAGAGGCTAAACCCTAGAAGCTAGCCTATGGTATGATTGTATGTTTTTTGTTGTTGTCCTACGGACTAAAACCCTCCGGTTTATATAGACACCGGAGAGGGTTAGGGTTACACAAGGTCGGTTACAAAGGAGGAGATATCCATATCTGTATTGCCTAGCTTGCCTTGCACGCCAAGTAAACTCCTATCCAGACACGAGACAAAGTCTTCAATCTTGTATCTTCATAGTCTAACAGTCCGGCCAATGGAGATAGTCCGGCTGTCCGGAGACCCCCTAATCCAGGACTCCCTCAGAGAGCTTAATGAGGAAAGCCCTCGGCAGAGCGCACGACGGAGGGAGGGGCGACGCGGTCAGTCGGAGACGAGGTCGACGTGCCCTCGCTCGACGCTCTCGTCGTCGCTGTCGCTGTCCTCCTCATCACTCCCGCTTGAAGAGGAGTCTTCATCGTCGAAGGAGCTCTCCAAGCAGCACTTCAGGCGAGTTCTAGAGTCTCCAATGACCTTAATGGAGAGCAGGCCATTCTCCATTAATTTGAAATAGAGAATGAGCCCTGCCGTCAGGCTATGGATTCGAGCAAAGGTCTTCCATCCGCGGCGAAGATACATGACCTGAGGGGCGGGAAATTCAACATCGACCTGCGTGCCGCCGTACCCGCAGCCCCTCATGTGCAACCCCAGGGTCTGGGGCGGATCGAGCTCCATCTCCCGAGCGAATGGCGCAGGAAGACGAAGGCGACAACGCGGTGGCCGACGCAGCCTGATGAAGAACTCACGAGGCTGGTCCCCAACGTGGCCCTCCATCGGGGGAGGCATCGCTGGCGGAGGCAAGGACGGTGCGTCGCCCCGTCCCCCTCTTCCCCGAGCGCTACGCTGGCCTCAGCCTCGCCGCCTCCCCTTCCTCTTGTGGCCGGTTCTGCCGCCGTAGGCTCTTGGGAAGGAGGGACGTACTGTCGAGCAGAGACCCTCGCCGCCACCGCCGAAGGACCGGCACCCCCTCTTGCCATGGAAGATGGAAGAGCAGAGCCGAGGTGGAAGGAGAGGGATGATGAAAGATTGTGGGGTGCCACCCCTCCCCCTTCTTATAAAGGGGCGGGCTCGGGACTCAGCCGCCCCACTCACCCAATCCGACCATCAGGGGCGCAGAGAATCGAGGCCGACCTGCTGCCACAATCAGCAACAGCCCCTTTCCCCGCCTCACCATTCAAGGCCCCCATCCACCGCCTACCATCGTCAGAGCAAGGGGGACACGTGGCGGGCGAGCAGAAGTCGAGGGGATGGATGGGACGACCGTTCTCTGCCCCGTGGTCGTGGGGCGCGGCCGCCTTGAAGACCACGACCGGAGCCTACTCAGTAAATGAGCCGCGCCTCTGCGTTTTCCTCCTTTTTACGGGAAAGGCGCGAGCCGCCTCTTTACCATGATGTGACGCATGCGTGCGGAAACCGCCCCATGCATGACCCCCACGTCACACACGACCCCCCACGTCGTGCGTTCAATGCGCGTCGTGGGGAAGCGCAGCGGACTGAGGAATTACTGCGGTAAAAATCCACCCCACCTACCCACGCACCGTTCTGGGCCTAGCCGAACAACACATCACGCTTATGTGTGACCCAGGCCCAGGCGCTCCTGTCGGTGTACAAAAGTAGGGGGCTCTCCTTTTGCACCCCTTTACTTGTGCATGGGCAGTCAGAGCCGCGCCCACTGCCACACTAAGCAGGGCAGAGGAGGGATTCCGGAGCACAAGACGACCAAAGCGACGCCAAGACTAGAGGCGCGAAGAGAGCAAGAGGGCGAGGTGGACTCCCCCGGCAAGACCCTTGCCGGGGTGGCTTCCGCGGCCTCGGCAAGATCCTTGCCGGGGCAACTTGCCTGACGCCCATGGAGCGCGCCAGCCTTGAGCCGAAGGGGTTCCAACACCATACTGGAACCAAGGCTCGGGAGGCACCTCCGTGGTGGCATGTAGATCTTTGTAGAGATCATAGATACACAAGAATAGATGGGAACTAGAAGACGACGAGCCTTGATGAGACCCTTGCCAACGAGATCCACGAGACCCCCGGCAAGGTCCTTGCTGGGGACGACTATGATGCCGCAATGAGACCCTTTCCGGGCCCTCGGCAAGATCCTTGCCGAGGACGCCTGCAGGGTCGCAGCCAGGCCCACGTCTGCCAAAGACTCCACCATCGCTCCCATGCAGTTGCCAGTTCGACCAACTGGGCAGTCATCTGCGTGGCAGCACGCGGCCTCTACACCAACTCAGCAAGCACCTTCAAGGTGGCAGGCAGATCTTCGTGAAGGCTCCACCACCACGCCAGCCCAGCAGCCAGCCAACGTGGCACTACAATGCCTCGTCAGCCTGGACGCGCGTCGGTGCCAGGTGAGGCGACGACAGCTGGGACGAGCTTCTTTGTCATCCCCAATAAAGGAAGAGGGGAACGTCGGCAGTGCATTAAATGCATTTGTCCGACGATGCCAGGGGATAGACTCAGCCCCTGTACACCTTTCCACCTCCTGTGTGCCACTGTGGCGACCCCTTTTTGTCTATAAAAGGAGGCCCGAGGCGTACTGGAGGGGGATTCGGATCTTTTGAACTAGAGAGTCACTGCAGCTAGTTCAAGAACACAAGAACACCTAAATATACATCAAAGCAGGACTAGGGTTTTACGCGTCTCCGCGGCCCGAACTTGGGTAAACGATTTGTGTGCTGACTGCCAGACCCGCTCTTTGCACAACCACGCGCCCACCAACCGTAGATGGGATCCTAGTGACCCCATAGGTGTCGTTTCCCACCGACACGACCTGACAAGGAAGCTAGGAGTATTCATGGGAGACCCTGCGCCAGGAGGAGATGACGACCATCCCAAGGACTACATCATCATCAACGACACCGACTCCGACCCCGACAGTAGTGATGATGACTACGAAGACAAAGCTGGAGTAGATATCATGGAGTCTTCCACCGATCAAAATTTCTAGATGACCATCATATTATCAGTAGTATTTCCCATGTATATAGTAGTAGTCCGAGCACTTTTTTGATGATAGTTAGATCGATTGTATGCCCTTGTTTGAATTGATTGGTGTGATATGAATGTGTTTGTCTCATGTGCATATGGGTAGTGTTATCTCACTAGACCTCACTCTATTCTAATCTCTCCCCTCTAAACCCATCAGATGCCTCCGAGACGTGACCCTGGATTTGTCTTCCCACCGGATCTCACTCAATTGATCCAACAGCAGAATACCCTGATGCAGTTGCTAGTCCAGAACCAAGGCAACAACAACAACAACCCACCACCACCACCTCCAGTTGACAACTTAGCCCGTTTTTTGAGGTTGCAACCGCCGGTGTCTTCCAGTAGCACCGAGCCAATAGTTGCTGATGACTGACTCCGCAGGATTGGAAGGGAGTTGACCACCGCAGGTTGCGCAGATGCTGAGAAGGTGCGTTTTGTCGCACATCATCTGGATGGACCCGCAGCCTCATGGTGGGAGAATTACACAACCACTTTCCCCATAGCCAATGTCACTTAGGAGCAGTTTCAGCAAGCATTCCGCACACATGTCTCAACTGGAGCTATGAGCATGAAGAAGCGTGAGTTTTGCAACTTATGCCAGGGAAACCGTACTGTGGGGCAGTACGTGGATGAGTTCAGTAAGTTAGCCCGCTATGCCCCAGATGATGTGGCCACAGATGCCGCGAAGCAGGAGAAGTTTATGGAAGGGCTGAATGATGAGATGAGTATGCAGTTAATGGTGGCAACACTTAACAACTACCAGGAGTTGGTAGACAAGGCTCTTATGATTGAAGGGAAGCAACAACAAATTGATAGCCACAAAAGGAAGTATGGATAAGGGAAGTACAATTCAGGAGCTCAGCGGAAGCCTCGTTTTGCCCCGAACTTGGGAGGATATACCCATAACCATGGAGGCCAGACACACAATGGAGGAAGTTCGCATAACCACAGTGGCTCCAAGAATGGGAATGGGAATGGAGCAGGTAGCAACCAGAACCGCTCTAACCCAGCCACACCCACCAAGAAGGACCAAAGTCACATTACTTGTTTCAAGTGCGGGAAGACTGGACACTATGCCAATGAGTGTTCTGAAGCAAAGAATGGAAATGGAAATGGAAGCTCTGGGAAGAAGCCCAACCCTTTCAATAGGGGACAAGTAAACCACGTGAATGTGGAGGAGGTTGAAGAGCAGCCAGATGCAGTTATAGGTAAGTTTTTGGTTGTCATTTACTACAATCATTCTTTTTGATACTGGTGCATCACATTCATACATATCAAGGGGATTTGTGGATAAGTATAAGTTGCCCAGTAAAGTTCTTAGGACACCTATGTTAGTAAGCTCGCCTGGAGCGGAGTATATGGCAAGACAACGATGTTTTCAGGTGCCCTTGACCATAGGTAGGCATATTTTGCCCTCAGACTTTATAATTCTGGAGTCGCAAGGATTTCATGTGATACTAGGAATGGATTGGCCATCGATGTATGGAGGAAACAACGATTGCGCCAGTAAGTCAATTCTGCTCACCACCCCGGAGGGAAAAAGGATTAAGTATGTATCTAGGCATGCGACTAAGAGGACCCAAGTAAATTCCCTCTCAGGAGTTGTTCGGCAGGAAGTTCCTGTTGTGAAGGATTACCCGGATGTATTTCTAGAGGAACTACCAGGAATGCCGTCGGATCGAGACATTGAGTTTTTGATAGAGCTGTTGCCAGGCACTGGACCAATATCGAAGAGACCATACCAGATGCCCGCAAATGATTTGGAGGAGATTAGGAAGCAGATCAAGGAGTTATTGGAGAAAGGTTACATTCGACGAAGTTTGTCACCATGGGAAGCCCCAGTCCTCTTGGTTGAGAAGAAGGATGGATCTTTGAGAATCACTACTAGGGAAAACCTTATACACAGAAAGTTACCAGTAGCGCGGGACAAAAAGAAGCGCTACTACAATTTACCAGTAGCGCATGTTTTCCAAACGCACTGCAGCTAAGATCATAGCAGTAGCACGTCTAACTGTACAGGCGCTACTACTACAATTCTCCTTACTATTCTTGCCAGGGTACCTATAGTAGTAGCGTGCCTAAGGAAAGTGCATTGCTGCTAAGATTGTTGTAGCAGCATGTTTCGCGCAGGAAGTGCTACTGCTAAGGAAAGGAAAATAAAATGAAAAACATATAGAAAAGTAAATGAAAATGAAAGAAATAGAAAAGGGGGAAGGAAAAAAGAAAATGTGAATGAAATTAAATGAAAAATAAAAATAAAGGAGAAATGCCTAGCAGCAGCGGGCTTTATGGACACGCGCTATAGCTAATGTAGCAGTAGCGCTTTCCGTGGAACGCGCTGCTGCTACTTTCCACTTAACCAAAACCATTTTCTTCTTCCCCGACGCCCCCAAATCGGACACGTGTGCGTCAACTGCTATCGCCGCCATCATCGCCCGGCCACCGCGCGCTCTCACGTCGCCCTCTGCAAGCCATCGACGCCACCCCCGACCCCGATCTCGACGCCGCCCCCGACCCCAACCTTGACGCCCCCTACATCGCCGCCCTCCGCCGTGCGCCCGGCGCCCCGACCCCGACCGCGTCCCCGTTCTCGACGCCGTGTGCCCCTCTCGCTAACTCCGCCGGCACCCGAGGGGAGCACGCCCTCCTCCTCCTCCCCTACCTCTGCCTAGCTAGGGTTCTTAGGGTTAAATTTCAGAGTTCATCTAATTAGTTAGGGTTCATCAAATTAGA
Source organism: Triticum aestivum (assembly GCF_018294505.1). Taxonomy (NCBI): domain Eukaryota; kingdom Viridiplantae; phylum Streptophyta; class Magnoliopsida; order Poales; family Poaceae; genus Triticum; species Triticum aestivum. The sequence goes on from NC_057806.1 coordinate 119,374,692, forward strand.
TGCTAATTATGGCAGTAGTTGTTAAATAGAATTAGTTTTAGAGTTCATCAAATTAGTTAGGGTTAAATTTTAGAGTTCATCAAATTAGTTAGGGTTAAATTTTAGAGTTCATCAAATTAGTTAGGGTTAAATTTTAGAGTTCATCAAATTAGTTAGGGTTCATTAAATTTTAGAGTTCATCAAATTAGTTAGGGTTAAATTTTAGACTTCATCTAACTAGGTTTTTTACTGTTTTTAGTAAGTGTTTAATAGAATTAGTAAGAAAATTAGTTTATTTTTATTTATAGTAAGTGCTTATTTGAACTAGTTGAGTTAATACAACTATTTTATTTTTAGTACGAAAATTAATAGAACTAGTTTACTTTTTTAGTTAAAGCAATTATTCCTGCATCGACGTCGACGATGGCTATCCCGCATCCTCGTCGTCGAGTCGACGGAGGACACCTGCATCACCAGATGGGCCATGTCCGGGACTGGCTCCGTTGGGGTGGCACTGGGAGGCACAACCTACCGGGGCGCAGGTTGGTGAGGAGTCAGCCCGTCATTGACCCGGACCTTCTTTGGTGGCGGTCGCGTGGGCCAGTGACGGTCCAGAGGCTCGAGGACCCCGCGGAGGTGGTGCGTCACCGTGTCAGTGAGGAGGATGCGCACGTCCGTCTCTACTTGTTTGCGTTGGAGCACAAGTTCTCCAATACGTGGCAGGTTCTCCAGGGATCTCACTGGAGCTATGATCCTGTGATGGTTCCTTCTCTGTGGGTGTCCACCGCCCGCGCCGATACCCGTCGTGCACTAGGGTTTTAGTTGTATTAGTGATGTTATATGTATGATACTATTCGGGATGTATTAGTGATAATATTCGACGATGTACGGACGCATGAGATGATTTACTTTTGCTTATTGAATGCATGCTAATTTGAATACTTATTTATTATACGATTTGGTTTTGCTTATTGAATGCTCATGTCAATATGAGTCCTATAAGATATTTTGAAATGTATATTGATACCTCTCTGTCATATCTACTTTTCCAAACACTTTTCCCTTGTTTTGGACTCTAACTTGCATGATTTGAATGGAACTAACCCGGACTGACGCTGTTTTCAGCAGAATTACCATGGTGTTATTTTTGTGCAGAAATAAAAGTTGTCGAAATGACCTGAAAATCAATGGAGAATTATTTTGGAATATATAAAAAATACTGGAAGGAATATCCACGTCAGGGGGCCTCCACCTGTCCACGTGGGTGGGGGCGCGCCCTAACCCCCTGCCTCGTGGGCCCCCTGATGCTCCACCGACCACAACCTTGACTCCATATATTCACTTTCGGGGAGAAAAACCAGAGGGAAGGATTCATCGCGTTTTACGATACGGAGCGGCCACCAAGACCTAAACTCTCTCAGGAGGGCTGATCTGGAGTCTGTTCGGGGCTCCGGAGAGGGGAATCTGTCGCCATCGTCATCATCAACCATCCTCCATCACCAATTTCATGATGCTCACCGCTGTGCGTGAGTAATTTCATCGTAGGCTTGCTGGACGGTGATGGGTTGGATGAGATTTATCATGTAATCAAGTAAGTTTTGTTAGGGTTTGACCCCTAGTATCCACTATGTTCTGAGATTGATGTTGCTATGACTTTGCTATGCTTAATGCTTGTCACTAGGGCCCGAGTGCCATGATTTCAGATTTGAACCTATTATGTTTTCATCAATATATGAGAGTTCTTGATCCTATCTTGCAAGTCTATAGTCACCTATTATGTGTTATGATCCGGCACCCCCGAAGTGACAATAATCGGGACCACTCCCGGTGATGACCGTAGCTTGAGGAGTTCATGTATTCACTATGTGTTAATGCTTTGGTCCGGTACTCTACTAAAAGGAGGCATTAATATCCCTTAGTTTCCGCTAGGACCCCGCTGCCACGGGAGGGTAGGACAAAAGATGTCATGCAAGTTCTTTTCCATAAGCATGTATGACTATATTCGGAATACATGCCTACATTACATTGATGAACTGGAGCTAGTTCTATGTCACCCTAGGTTATGACTGTTACATGATCGATCACATCTGGGATAATTCTCCATCACCGATCCATTGCCTACGAGCTTTTCCTATATTGTTCTTCGCTTATTTACTTTTCCACTGCTACTGTTACAATCACTATAAAACACAAAATATTACTTTTGCTACCGTTACCTTTTGCTAATGTTACCACTACTATCATATTACTTTGTTGTACATATTAAGTTATCTAGGTGTGGTTGAATTGACAACTCAGCTGCTAATACTTGAGATATTCTTTGTCTCCCCTTGTGTCGAATCAATAAATTTGGGTTGAATACTCTACCCTCGAAAACTATTGCGATCCCCTATACTTGTGGGTTATCAAGACTATTTTGTGGCTTCGTTGCCAGGGAGCATAGCTCTATTCTTTGAGTCACTTGGGATTTATATCTGCTTATCACTATGAAGAACTTGAAAGACGCTAAAACAAAAATTTATCCCTCAACTACGAGGGGAGGTAAGGAACTGCCATCTAGCTCTGCACTTGATTCACCTTATGTTCTGAGTAAGCTTGCGACACCTATACCTACTTCTGCTATTAATTCTGATATGTCGCATGTTATTGATGATGCCGCTTCTGCTATGCATGATACTTATGATGAAACTACTTCTATGCTTGATACTACTGTGCCACTTGGTGAATTTCTTGATGAACAACTTGCTAGGGCTAGAGAGAATCAAATTATTGAACCTGATAATATTAATGAAAGTGATGATGAAGATTCTCCCCCTAGATATGAATTACATGTTGTGCCTGAGGGCTATGTTATGGATGAAGAATCTGCTAATGATTTTCTTGCCTGCAATGATAGGAGTGATCTTAAGAAATTATTAGCTAAGCTGAAACAAAAAACATTCAATGCTAGAATGAAATATGATCCTGCTTATGCTACTTCACCTATCTTTGTTACTCATAAGGATTATGATTTCTCTGTTGATCCTGAGATAATTACTTTAGTTGAATATGATCATTTCTATGGTTATGAATCTGAAACTGTTGTGGCACATCTTACTAAATTAAATGATATAGCTACCCTGTTCACTAATGATGAGAAAACTCGATGTTATTATATCGTTAAATTATTTCTATTCTCATTAAAGGGTGATGCTAAGACATGGTTTAATTCTCTTGAGCCTGGTTGTGTGCGTAGTCCCTGGGATATGATTTATTACTTCTCTGCTAAATATTTCCCCGCTCATAAGAAACAAGCTGCTTTAAGGGAAATATATAATTTTGTGCAAAGAGAGTCTCCCACAAGCTTGGGGGAGGCTTCTCCAATTACTTAATGCTTTGCCTGATCGTCCTCTCAAGAAAAATGAAATACTTGATATCTTTTATAATAGACTAACCGATGCTTCCAGAGATTACCTGGATAGTTGTTTGGTTGTGTTTTTAGGGAAAGAACAGTTGATGAAGCTTAAATTCAATTGAATAATATGTTGACCAATGAAAATAATTGGACACTTCCTGAACCAACTCCTAAGCCAACTCTGAAGAAAAGGGGTATTCTATTTCTCAGTCCTGAAAGTTATGCAAGAGGCAAAGAAATCTATGAAAGAAAAAGGTATAAAAGCTGAAAGATGTTAAGAATTTGCTTCCTGTTGAAGAAATACATGGTCTTAATTCATCACCTATTGAAGAAACACACAGTCTTGATAACCCGACACAGGTAGTAAAGGTAAATTCTCTCTATAGATATGATAAAGCTGAAATCCCTCCTGCTAAGTTTGATAGCCAATGTTTGGATGAATTTTGATAACTTTATGGTTAAGCAAGAAGATTTTAATGCTTATGTTGGTAGACAATTGAAACATAATGCTTACATGATTGAACACTTGAGTGATCATATGGCTAGTGTTAAAGGTAAACTTAAACTTATTAGTAAACATGCTTCTATGGTTACCACTCAAGTAGAACAAGTACTTAAAGCTTATAATGATTTGCTCAACGAATTAAACAATAAGAATGATAATGTTGTTAGAGTTATGACTAGAAGTGGTAAAGTGACTCAGGAACCTTTGTATCCTGAGGGCCACCCTAAGAGAATTGAGCAAGATTCTCAGAGAACTACTATAGATGCACCTAGTCCTGCTAAAAGGATGAGAAAGAAAAATGATAGGACTTTGCATGCTTCTAGTGAACCTGTTGTTGACACACCTGAGAACCCCAATGATATTTCTATTTCTGATGCTGAAACACAATCTAGTAATGAACATGAACCTAGTGATAATGTTAATGACGATGTTCATGTTGATGCTCAACCTAGCAATAATAATGATGTAGAAATTGAACCTGCTGTTGATCTTGATAACCCACAATCAAAGAATCAACGTTATGATAAGAGAGACTTTGTTGCTAGGAAGCACGGTAAAGAAAGAGAACCATGGGTTAGAAACCCATGCCTTTTCCTCCTAAACCATCCAAGAAAAAGGATGATGAGGATTTGAGCGCTTTGCTGAAATGATTAGACCTATCTTTTTGCGTATGCGTTTGACTGATATGCTTAAAATGAATCCTTATGCTAAATATATGAAAGATATTGTTACTAATAAAAGAAAGATACTGGAAGCTGATATTTCCACCATGCTTGCTAATTATACTTTTAAGGGTGGAATACCTAAGAAACTTGGAGATCCAGGAGTACCAACTATACCATGCTCCATTAAAAGAAACTATGTTAAAACTGCTTTATGTGATCTTGGAGCCGGTGTTAGTGTTATGCCTCTCTTTATATCGTAGACTTGATTTGAATAAGTTGACACCTACTGAAATATCTTAGCAAATGGATGATAAATCAACTGCTATACCTGTCCGTATTTGTGAGGATGTGCCTGTTGTGGTTGCAAACGTTACTATTTTAACGGACTTTGTTATTCTTGATATTCCCGAGGACAATAGTATGTCTATTATTCTTGGAAGACCCTTTTTGAATATTGTAGGGGCTGTTATTGATTGCACCAAAGGCAATGTCACTTTTCATGTTAATGGCAATGAGCATACGGTACACTTTTCGAGGAAATAACCTCAAGTTCATAGTATAAACTCTATTGGAAAAATTCCATCGATTATTTTTGGAGGTTTTGAATTTCCTCTTCCTACTGTCAAGAAAAAAATATGATATTCTTATTGTTGGGGATGTGCATATCCCCGTTGAGGTAACCTAGTGTTATTCGAAAATTCTCCGGTTCCATGTTATTCGGAATGAGTTTGTTAACAAGACCTGATCAACCTTGTTAGTGGATTCCTTTTGATGAGCATGAGATAGATGAATTTAGTAAACACAACTCTCTGAACCCTCTTTTTAATTTCTATTATTCATATTAAATAAAGCAAAAATAGTAATTTTCTTTCAGTTTTCTGAATTATCCATGCAATAAAAAAGACCCCAAAAATAAAAGTTCTCCAAATGCCCTACATATTAAATATGATTTTTTCTAGAATGTTTGCGAATATCTGGCACTAGAACACAGCAGGGGGAGCAAGCACCTGGCCACAAGGGTCCAGGGTGCGCCCACCCCCTGGAGCGGCCCCCTGCCTCGTGGGCCCATGGTGGCTCCCCTCCACTTATTCCAGCTACAACACACCCCTTCTTCCTCCCAAAAAATCAAACCAGCTCAAGCACCGAGTTCTAACTCATCTTGCTGCCATTTTCGATCTCCTAGCTCAAAGCTCTATTCACAAAATCTGCTCTGGGGGATTGTTCCTTGGTATGTGACTCCTCCAATGGTCCAATTAGTTTTTGTTCTAGTGCTTTATTCATTGCAAATTTTTGCTGCTTAGGTGACCCTATTCTTGAGCTTGGATGTCAAATTATATGGTCAAAAGTAGTTTTGATGCATGTTATTGTCTCTAGGCACTTGTAGGAGTAGTTGCTATCAATTTTTTTGAGTTTGGTTCACTTTTATTTTGAAGTTACTAAAATTTCAGAAATTTTTCAGAGGAAGAAATATGTTTAGGAAAATGTACCAAGGTGGTCCTTCAAGGAAGCAAGGACCCCTGCTCGCAATACGCTATGCTGACGATGAACCACCAAGGGAAGCTCAAGTGTGGGCTTGTGAATGGCCTTCATAGGACTTTATGGATCGTGCAGGAATCAAGGAAGAATTTAACACATATGTGTGTAATGCTGATCTTGAGAGCTTCAAGGTAGATAAGTGTCGCCAGTACCACTATCTCACTGGTTCCTTTGTGAGAAGGTTTGAATTTTCATCATCACGCAATTCTCAAACTTTCTTGTTTGATCTTTATGAAAATTCTTATACTATGGACTTAGAGGATTTTAACACTGCTTGCAAACTTCCACAATGGGGTAGTCCTAATGAACCTCACAAATATGAATTTAGAGATTTTCTTGCTATTATAACCGTGGGGGAATCTATAGACATAACACAAGCTACCATAGGGAGCATTCATTTTCCTTCTATACATTATTTTGCTCTCTTCATAGGTAGGTGGATAAATGGTAAGGATGAAGCATGTCACATGTGTGTCCCTGACTGCAGTGTTCTCAGGAGTGTTGTATTAGGAGATAGACATTATAATTTGGGAGCCATTGTTGCACATAGGTTGCATAATAATAGATTTAATGGAGATTTCTTCGATGGAATTTATGCAACCTGTCTAGCTAATTTTCTTGATATACCCATACGTGGGTATGATATTGAGTTGCCTCTTGTTTATTTAGATTATGAGGCCATGGTTCGTCATTAGTTTGTTGAGAGGAACGATCAGTTCCTCCAGTACCCAATAATCTTTGACAGACGACGCACCTATCACGTCGCTCTTCCTGCTCCTGCTTTCTTTGACTCTCAGGCAAAAGGGAGATATGTTATAACCAGGGAGGAGGCGAACGAGTATAAGAGGAGGACGGAGACGGCCTGTCTCCAAGTGGCGGCTCATGAAGCAATAGCTGCTGCATCTCAGTACGACCCCGGCAATAACTTTGGATATCCACCAGGCCAGACGTGGCCATAGACCAGCTTAGGCTAAAAGCCTAAGCTTGGGGGAGTACATATTTCTCACAGACTTTACATTCATGTTCACACGCTCATTGCTAGTTGTCGGTGATCATACTTTTTCATTGTATCATGCATGCTAGTTTATTTTCCTTTTTATGCTTTCTTCTTGTGTGTTTAATAAACCTTAAGAAAAACAAAAAAATTAGTTGTAGCCACAGCTAGTTTACTTTCCATGCCTGTAGTAGTAATAATTAAAAAGAAAACCCAAAAAGATTTCTCGTTCTTCTTTTACTTGTTGGGAGCTTTCCCTTGTAAATAGTTTTATTTCTTTTCTTTCCTTTGGGGGTCGAGAGGAGAAGACCATAATGAAAATGTTGAGTGGCTCTCATATGCATTATCGTTGGTCTGACAAAGAGCCCATATTACCTTGTCTTCTCTCTTGAATTGAATGCCTGCAGATTCCAGTTAGTCCAATGCACGTGCACTATTATTATTATCCACACTATTCGGTCGTGCAAGTGAAAGGCAATAATGATGATTATATGATGAACTTATTGAGATGAGAAAAGTTGGTATGAACTCGACCTCTCTTGTTTTTGTAAATATGATTAGTTCATTGTTCCTGATTCAGCCTATTATGAATAAACATGTTTGCAATGACAATTAGAGATTATAGTTGCTTATGCCATGCTTAATTAGCTAGGAGATTATAATGGTTTACCTTGCATGCCAACATGCTATTAAAATGGTTGTAATGTGGTATGATAGGGTGGTATCCTATTTTGAACGATTCGAGTGGCTTGACTTGGCACATGTTCACGCATGTAGTTGAAACAAAATCAACATACACTACAAAAAAAATACACTTCCGTGATGATACGTGTTTGTCACAGTAGGTCGCGTTTTTTGTCATGCATGTACATCCATGACAAATTTATGATAGAATCAAGATAGTCGTACCTGTGCTATCGTACAAGTTTTCCATGGCATTACCAAAATTATCATCACGGAAGTGTCCACTTCCATGACGATAAATCGCGCGTCACAGAAGTGCTTTCATCAAGGGTGACCGACACGTGGCATCCACCATAACGTTACGCCGTTAAGCTATCGGGTCGGGTTTTGGATACGATAACCCGTTAACAGCCCCGACCAATGGGGATTTTCCACGTTTAAAATCATCATTGGCTGGAGGAAACACGTGTCGGCTCATTGTTGGGACAGATGTCATCCACTCAATGGACAGAAGGCGCCTATAATACGTCGACATGTGGCACGGCCCAATAGAGGCCCATTCCTGTGAAAAGGCCGGCCCGTTTGACTTGGTCAAAAGGTGGCGGGCCGGCCCATGTAAAGCCTGTTAACGGCCTGTTCGCATATAGCCCATTTACAGCCCGCTAACCGAAGGCCCGTTACGCCCTATCCGAATTAGGCCCAGTAGCGTCATCTGGGCCACCCAATAAGATTCCAGCCCGTTTTCACTTTTGTCCCATGTATGGCCCATGACGTCTTTCGGCCCATATGAGGCCCTATGTAACTCTTGGCCTATTAACGGCCCGTGGTGAAACCAGCCTCTAATGAACAGTGTATCACTTTACACCCATTAACGGCCCGTGGTGAAACTGGCCCGTAATGAACAATGTATCACTTTATACCCATTAATGGCCGGTTATTCCGTTGGGCCGTTTCCAGCCCATGTTATCTTTTGGCCTTCTCAGAGCCCATTTATTCTTGGGCTCATTTCCATCATTCGTTTACTTACGGCCCGTTACTGTCATTTTCTGCTTGTCGACCAAATTCAGCCCGTGGTTACAGTCGGCCCATTTGTGGTCCGTTAATACGTTGGGTCGTTTTCATAGCGTCATCAAATACGACCTATTAACGATGGCCCGTTATGGTAGGCCCATGAATGGATGATTCCAACTCTAGCCCATTTACGGCCATAATGCAGTCTGTTTGGCCCATGTTTAGCCAATCGATCATACGGCCCGTATAAGGCCCATTGATGATATGGCCCGCAAAAGGCCCATTGTTTCTATGGCCCATAGAAGGCCCATAGTTTCTATGGCCCGTGGAAGGCCCATTGTTTCTACGGCCCGTAGAAGGCCCACTATTTCTACGGCCAGTAGGAGGCCCGGTGTCACTACAGTAAATATTAGCCCATGGTTATTGTGGCCTGGTTTTTAAAAATAGGTTATTGCAGCCACTAGCTAACTGCGGAAAAAGAACTGCAATGACTACAAGCAAACAAATAAACAAAGACAACAAGGAAATAAATAAGAAAGCAACTAACGCTAGGCTATCATGGTATTACACATATTACATCCGCTCGGCATCAAAGTTTACCACCAGTGCAAATATAGGGAACAAAGCAGCATATCATATACACTGGTTGTCAAAGTTGGCGACCAGCACAAATAAACGCCGCAGCAAAACAAATCCAGAACTGAAACCACTTCAGAAGATCTCAAGAAACAATATCCTGAGTACCCAGAATGCTGGCAAGATGCTTAGCAAGCTTATTAACTTTCTCTTGTTTGGCGCTTAAATGCTGCAGCGCTTGCTGTTGCACCAGAAAATATGCATCTGAATTCTGCAGGGACTTCCTCAGTCCTTCAGCTTCCTATCGCAGCACATCTGATCGATGTCTTTCAACTTGAAGTTGAGACTCAAGAAGACGAACTGATTCAGGCAGCGAGTTCAAAGAGCTTGTGCCAGCATTAGTGTCTAGTAACTCGAACACTACATCAAGACAGGATGTCGGGGTAGCTGATCCCACGAACACCTATGGGGACCGGCGGACCAAGCCCCTTTCGATTCGGTGAGGGCGGAGGTCGAGCAAAGAGCGGATCGAGGCGGTACATACGAGCAGTTTTACCCAGCTTCGGGCCGCACGGATGCGTAAAACCCTACTGCTGCTTGTTTGTGTGTATTCAATCCTCGCTCAGGAGCGATGGACGCTATCAGACTGAGCGTGGGAGTGTCTCTGGTGTTTCGAATGAGCCGAACCCCTTCTACGTTGCGCTGGGGCCTCCTTTTATACTCTCAAGGGGTCACCGACAGGTGGCAACGCAGAGGAGGGTAAAAACGTAAAAAGCGGGGTTGGTACAACTGCCTCTACAGTGCACCCTACCTAATTCTGACGGCAGGGGACGAGGGCATTAAATGCCCGTCTGAGTCGCCCAACAGTGCAGAAAAGTGACCGTTAGGGGCGCCACCGTTTGCCACGATGGTTATCTTGTCAGCGCCTGCTTGCCACCTCGCACCCCTAGCTGCACGGCCTCCTGCCACGTGTGCTTGGGAGAGTCCTAGAGCGACACGTTAGCAGGTGTGCTGGAGCGCGGGCACGAAGCGGGGGTTTCCCGCGGCAAGCTCCTTGCCGCGGTCGTCGTCTTGTCGTGTTCGGGAGCTTGTCGCTCGCCGGATCTTGTCGGGACGTGTGGTGCGTCGCGGCAAGTTTCTTGTGGTGCCTTGGTTGGCCTTCCCGGCAAGCTCCTCTTGCCGGGGTCTTGTCTCTTCCCGGCAAGATCCTCTCGCCGGGGCCTGGGTTGGTCTTCCCGGCAAGCTCCTTTTGCCGGGGCCTTGGTTGGCCTTCCCGGCAAGCTCCTCTTGCCGGGGCCTTGGTCAAAAACACTTTGTTCTTGAATGGCTCCAAAGGAACTTTGGAGGGTCTTTGGCGTTTGCCCGGCAAGCCCTTGCCGCGGGGTGCTGCGACTGCCCGTGCACAAGTTCGGGATACTAAGGTACCCCTACTTTAGTACACCGACAGGAGCCCCCGGGCCTGGGCCATACACGGTGCCGAGCGCTGTTGGGTCAGGCCCAAAATAGTGCACGGGCACGCGCGGCCTGGGTCCACACCAAATCTCACTCCGTATCCACCGCACCCCCCGCAGCGGCACGCGTCAATCACGGCGTCGTGGGGGAGATCGTGGGTGGTTCTTTACTCGGGAAGAGCGCAACGTCCGCCTCCTCCTCCTTATAAGCAGGGGAAACAGGGGTATTTCCCCTATCTTCGCCGTTTGCTGCTGCAATCTCAGAAACCTCCGCCGCCCTCCTCCGCTTCCAAAGTCGAAAGAGAGCAGCGCTCCGCTCCCGTCGCCGCCGCCACTACCAGCGCCGTCGATCTCCCCCACCGCCTCCGCCATGGCTCCGAAGCCCGGAAAGGGGAAGGCCGCGAAAGCTGTGAAGTCGACCGAGGCGCAGCGGCTTGAGGCGCTGCGGAAAGAGCGGGCCACCTTCCTCCCCGAGCTCTCCGCAAAGGATCTGAGGGAGTGGTACTATCTCTTCTGGTCGACGGAGACACGGGCGCATCCGCGCACAAAGGTACTCTCCGCCATCACCTCGCAAGAAGCTCCAGTTGGCGGGTACCCTTTCTTTGCCGTGTTCTCCTACTGCGGGCTCTGCCCGCCATTCTCCGATTTCTTCTGTGATATCATGAACACCTACGGGCTCCACCTCCTCGATTTTACCCCCAACGCCGTCTTGACCATGGCAGTTTTCGCCCATCTATGCGAAAACTTTGTCGGAGTCCACCCCAACGTAGCTCTCTTCCGCCATTTCTTCATGCCCCGTGTCGAGAGAGGGGAAACCCTCGCCGGGGGGATCGCCTGGATCTCGCGAGCCGGCAAGAAGGAGACTTATCTGGAGGGGGAGCTCCGCAGCAAGTGGGATGAGTGGAGAGCAGATTGGTGCTGGGTTGTAGAAGAGAGCCCGCAGCCGTTCACCGCCCTGCGCCAAGCCCCAGCAGTGCGAGGCAGTGATTGGAGCGCTCTGTCCGCGGACGATGACAAGTTGAAGATCGCCACCACCCGGATCTTGCGCCTCAGGCTTGCCGGGTTGACTGTAGGAGCTGTCGGCGCAGATTTCCTCCGCCGCCGCATCGCCCCTCTGCAGGCGAAGGGGAGACCCGCCTGGGAATTTGGAGGCCCGGCAGACATCATGAGGTTGCGCCCAGGCCTCAACTTCAATTTCACCGTCATAGAATTGGACGGGATACTTAAGGAGATATTCAAGCATGACCCGCAGCATCCCGAGTGGTTCAGGTTGCCGGCAGGCGTTGTGCCTCTGTGTAACAACTCCTCGCGCGACCGCATCTGCGCAATGATGCCGTTGTGTGACTCGCACGGGATCGCTCCAACTTGGCAAGAGCCCGCCGGCGACGTCGTGCAGCAGTTCTTCGGCAGCCTGGTGGAGGTGGCGGTCAATGCTGACGAGAAGAAGCTCCTCACCCGCGATACCACTGATCAAGAGATGGAGCGCATCGCCACCAGGGCGGAAGAGGCGGCGGCAGCCGCGGCCGCGGGTGAATTCGGGTTCACCGTGGAGGAAGCGGACGCGGCGTTGGCGATGAGTCTTGCCGAACGGGAGCCGCCCGAAGAGGAAGAAGAGCTCGCCGCGCCCGACGCCGAGTCGAACGAGCCCGCCGAGGGTGCGAGTGGCCCGCCATCTCCGAGGAGCTCGCCGCGAGCAGGGCCCGCAGCGCAGCCCCCTGCGCAGCCAAGAAGGCGCCTCCGTAGGGTTGGTGACGCAGCAGGGCGGCAAGCGGGCCAACAGCCGCAGCGTTGCACAACGCGCTCTACCGCGGCAAGTACGGTTGCCGCGGGAGCGCCTCCCGCCGCAGCGACAACTGAAGCGGGGCCGTCTCAGGCTGGCGCCGCAGCCCCCGCCAAGCGGTCAAGGGATCCCACCCCTCCACCTCGTCGCGCTGGAAGTGGGCCGAACTTCGACCTCTCCGCGCTCAATTCCGACGAGGAGGAAGAAGAAGAAGAGTAAGATTCCCTTGCTCGTCCTTGTATTTCTTCAACTTGCTGATCTTGTCTTGCATCGGATCTGATCCACCCTGGACTCTCCCTGTTCAGGACTCTGGCCCAGAGGGCGGCGAAGAGGGCCAAGGCTCAGGTGGTGGTCATCGAGGACGACCCCACTGCGACGACAGGAGGCGCGCCCGAGACCACCTTGCCGGATCCGGCCATCACTTCGCAGAGCAGCCCCCAGCGCAGCCCCCAGCGTAAGCATATGGTTTACCGTCTGCTTCTGGGCGCGCGTGGTTGCTCTTTTCCTTTGTTGACATCTGATCACTGGTTTGCTTGTGCAGGAGCAGAACAGCTTCATCAGGAGGACGTGGTGATCTCCTCCGACTCGTCGTCTGCTTCGACTACGCCGCCAAGGGCGGACTCCCCGGCAAGGGAGCGTTCTCCGGCAAGGAAGCAATCCCCGGCAAGGGAGGAGTCTCCGGCAAGGAGGGAGTCTCTGGCGAGGGACAGCACCAACGATCCCCCAGTGGTGGAGGTCATGACAGCAGATCCTAGCATAGGTAGTCTTTCTTGCCCGAAACTTTCCTTGCAGTCTTCTGCTGATTTTTCTTCTTGAGTGCTTGTTTGATTTCTCCTTCTTCTCCGGTCGTCAGACCCACCCTCCGCGGATCCGATGGAGACCGAGGCGGGCGGTGAGGAGGACGTGCGCGGCAATACTGATGATGATGCGGCCATCGAAGAAGGAGCCGGCGCTGATGTGCCCGTCAGCGAAGAGGCCACCAAGGCTGCCGCCGAGGAAGTTGGCGGGGGATCTGGCGATCGCACTGATGGCCCTGAGGCCACAGGAGCATCAGGCGCTGCACCGACCGCCGATCCCTCCGCCGCTGCCGCATCGTCGGGCTCCGAGGAGCCCCAGCCCGACGCCTATCTGAAGGCCGGCGAGGGCATCTTCATCAAGCTCCCTTGGGCGTCAAGCTCCGGGGCAAGTTTTGGATGGGGAGGTGCTCGCCTCCGTCGGGTTGTCGATCGTCGACGCACCGGGAAGCAGCAGTGACGAGCCCGAGGAGGAGCGGCTGCTGCGGAGGCTGCTGGCGCTCTACCGCGCCCGCCAAGTCAAGTTGGAGTCCCGGGAAGCGCTTGTCGCGAGAGTGAGCGTGGACATAGAGAAGCGTGCGGAGGAGCTCCGGGGTCTTCGCCAAGAAACTCTCCGGGCCTTGGCGGAGGAGCGGGAGCAGCTTGCTGAGGAGCGGAAGGCCTTCCTCCTCGAGAAGGCTGAGGCTGAAGAGCAGCAGCGGCTCACCGGTGAGAAGCTGCACGCGCGAGAAGGTGAGCTGACTCAGTGGAAAGTGAACCTCGACAGCCACGAAGAGGAGCTCGCCGCGCGCGAACGGGCACTTGGCGGGACGCTCCAAGAGGCAAAGGATGCGGCTGCGGCTGCCGAGGCCGCCAAGAAAGAATTGGAGGTAAAGGTGGCGCAGCTAGAAGCTGATCTGAAGGTTGGTGGCGAGGAGCTTGCTGCGCTCAAGTTAGAGCGCGAGAAGGACGCCCTTGCCCACGGTGAGCTGCAGGGCCGACTTGCCGAGAGGGGCAAGGAACTGAGCGCCGCCAAGGATTCCAACGCCGATCTGACGCTGAAGCTGGCCACCTTGACGGAGACGTTGGACCGCGCCAAGAAACGAGAGGCGGACTTGAAGAAGGACATCAAGGCCAACGATGCGCTGCTGGCGAGGGCCGCCGAAACCCAGAATCTTCTCAGAGATACTGTGGCGCTCTGGACGGAGGGCCTCGTGAACGTTGCTGCAGTCATTGAAGAGGAGCTGGTGCAGTTGGGGGTGGAAGGCTTCGGGTATTCCTCCGACGAGAATCTCCAACCCAGCGCCAAGCTCACTCTGTTCTTCAAGGGCGTGGCGACGGCTCTCCAGGAGCTCCGGGAACGGATCCCAAAGCAGCTGGCCGACGAGTCGCGCACGATCTGCGCCGGAGCTCTGGAGAAGGTGCTGATGAAGGTGGCCTTCCGCAATCTGGGCCTCCGCCTCACCAATATCCTCAGGACCTTGCCGCCAAAAGCTGATCTGGAGGAGCTCAAAGCCCTTGTCGCACCCATTGTGGACAAGGTGAGCGGAATCAAGAGGGTCGAAGGCGATCAAGTAGATTAGGCTGCCCACTTCTTCTTTCCTTGTCGCTGCCAGCCATGTCACGGGAATACTTTATTAGAGGCGTGACAAGTTATTTTTGTAATATAGCTTTGTTCTATGGAATGATCGCAATGTTATTCCCTTTACTTGATCCCTCCCTTTGTATGTCTTTTTACCCTACGCTTTTAGGGAACTTGCCGGTGCAGACACCTGGGCCGCGAGCGCTGAGTGCGGGACGTCAGCAGCCTGCTGGCGGTGCCGCTACCGGCAAGAAACCTTGTCGCAACTAGTTGCAGCTCACTTAAGTTGCTGAGCAAACTCGAAACAAAGTAAGGGCGCTAGCAGCTCACTTAAGTTGCTGAGCGGACTCGAAGCAAGGTAAGGGCGCTAGCAGCTCACTTAAGTTGTTGAGCGGACTCGAAACAAAGTAAAGGCGCAACTAGCTACGAGTTGGTTCCTCCGCGCACAGGTTTTCCATACAAAGTGCGGTCGTTCAAGGGAGATAACTTAAAGAAAATAAAATTTGATTGCTCAAACTTTGGCAACTTAGCTTTTCTGTCGTCTGCTTCCCGGCAAGGAGAAACTCTCTTGAACGTCCTGGTCCACACCATTATCTTCTCCTCCCCCCCCCCCGGTAAACCTTGTGGGCGAGGGAACCTTCCTTCTTTTGGGGAAGAAACAGAGAAATAAAGTAATGATATGGAGCCTTGGGCTCGTTATCGCTTACCGGGATTTGGTGCTGCACAAAGTGTCAGATAACATATGCGAAAAATGATTATAGCATAAAGAAAAACTGACAAGATGTGCGGGGCACATGAACTTTACTGGCGCACGGGGTCTGCGCCCGGCTTTGTACAAAGGATTACATGCAACAGCGGCAAGACTTGTACAAAAGGTGGTTGCCGGAAAAGCTTCCGGCAACCGCGCCTTACGGGTAAAACTTACGAAGATGTTCAATGTTCCAGGAGTTGCTCACCGGAATGCCATCTTCGGTCTCAAGGCGGACAGCGCCGGGCCTAGTGACTCGTTTCACCCGATAAGGGCCTTCCCACTTCGGCGTCAACTTGTTTGAATTCTTGGCGGATTGGACGCGCCGAAGAACAAGGTCGCCTTCCTCGAAGCTTCTGGATTTAACTTTGCGGCTATGATAGCGGCGCAAAGCTTGCTGGTATTGAGCAGCTCGTACAGCAGCCTGAAGACGATCTTCCTCAAGGAGCAGCGTGTCGTCTTGCCGCAGCCGCTCTTGCTCAAGCTCATCATAAGCGAGCACTCGAGGCGATCCATATACGAGTTCCGTGGGGAGAACTGCCTCTGCTCCGTAGACTAGAGCGAAAGGTGTCTGGCCAGTGGCTCGATTTGGTGTCGTTCTGATCGACCAAAGAACCACCGGCAGCTCCTCGATCCAGTTCTTTCCGCACTTGTGCAGCCTGTCGAAAGTTCTGGTCTTGAGTCCGCGCAGCACTTCAGCATTTGCCCTCTCTGCTTGACCGTTGCTTCTTGGATGAGCAACAGAAGCGAAGCAGACCTTGGCGCCAAGGTCTTGGACGTACTGCATGAAGGTGCGGCTCGTGAATTGCGCGCCGTTGTCGGTGATGATCCTGTTAGGGATCCCGAAACGGCAAACAATCGACCTGAAGAACTTGACTGCTGACTGTGCTGTCACCTTCCTCACTGGCTGCACTTCCGGCCACTTTGTGAACTTGTCGATTGCGACGTACAAGTACTCAAAGCCCCCGACAGCTCGGGGGAAGGGGCCGAGGATATCGAGCCCCCAGACCGAAAATGGCCAGGATAAAGGGATCGTCTGGAGAGCTTGAGCTGGCTGGTGTATCTGCTTGGAATGGAACTGGCACGCTTCACACTTGGTTACTTGTGCAGTTGCATCCTGGAGGGCTGTCGGCCAGAAGAAGCCTTGTCGGAATGCTTTGCCGGCAAGTGCTCTTGCGCCAATGTGGTGACCACATATGCCTCCATGTATCTCTGCCAACAGCTGTTGTCCATCTTCCCGGCGAATACACTTCAATTTCACTCCGTTGAGTCTTCTTCTGTACAGTGTCTTGTCGACAAACTGGTACATACTTGACTGCCGGGCTACTCTTTCCGCTTCTTCTTGCTCTTCGGGAAGTTCTCCTGTCTGCAGGAAACGGACAATCTGCTGCGCCCATGTTGGAGCTTGTGGCTCGACAACAAGGACTAAAGGCAAATCTGCCGCTGCGGGAACATCCGCTTCTACGGCAAGAACCTGCGGCTCTGCCGGAGCTTGACGTTCCCCGACAAGCTTGCCGGAGCAAAACTCATCGGGAACTTCTGCTTCGACGGAACAAACCCTGGGGCTTGCCGGAGCATCTTGCTCCTCAGCGTTCTCGGTGTTGCTCTCAGCTGCTGCGGGAACGTCCGCTTCTACGGCGAGGAACTGCACCTCTGCCGGAGCTTGACGTTCCCCGACAAGCTTGCCGGAGCAAAACTTATCGGGAGCTTCTGCTTCGACGGAACAAACCCTGGGGCTTGCCGGAGCATCTTGCTCCTCAGCGCCTTCGGTGTCGATCCTAGGGACCTTCTTGGCGGCGGCTTCGGGAAGCTCTGCCGGCAGGCGGTCGCCAGGAATCAACTTCCTCTTCTTGCTCTGTCCAGTTGACGGTGTTACGGACGGTTGAGCCAGCTTGAGCACAAAGACCCCTGGTTCCACAGGTAGCTTAAGTGCGGCGCACTTTGACAGGCCGTCAGCAATGGCGTTCTGAGCTCTTGGAACGTGCTCCATTTGTAGGCCGTCAAAGCGCTCTTCTAGCTTTCTCACTTCGTCAACGTAAGCTTCCATCAACGGACTCTGATAATTCTTGTTTACTTGGCGGACGACAAGCTGCGAGTCACCCCTGACAATGAGCTTCTTGATCCCAAGGTCTGCTGCGATTCTGAGACCGGCAAGCAATCCTTCATACTCTGCAGTATTGTTGGTTGCTTGCTCTTTGGGAAAGTGCATCTGGACTACGTACTTGAGGTGCTCTCCGGTGGGTGCGACAAGCAGCACGCCTGCACCGGCGCCTTGCAGCGAGAAGGCACCATCAAAGTACATCAGCCACTCCTTGCTTGTCTCTTTGACGGGGGTGCTTGTCTCTGGAATTTCTTCGTCTGGGGTTGGCGTCCACTCTGCTATGAACTCTGCCAATGCTCTGCTTTGGATAGTTGAAGTGCTCTCAAACTTGAGGCCAAAGCTCGACAGTTCCAGCGCCCACTCGACAATCCTGCCTGTTGCTTCTGGATTTTGCAGTATCCTTTTCAGCGGAAAGCGAGTGACGACTGTGATCTCATGTGCTTGGAAGTAATGGCGCAGCTTTCTCGAGGCCATGAGGAGGCCGAAAAGCAACTTCTGCACTCCAGAGTACCTTGATCTGGCTCCCTGCAGAAGGGAACTGACAAAGTAAACTGGGCGCTGCACCATTTTCTTCTGCGTCTCGTTGTGTGTCTGCGCAGATCCATCTTTGTCGGGACAAGAGCTTGCCGGACCAGAGCTTGTCGGCGAAGCCCCCTGCTTGTCGCTGGATGGAACTGCCGTGGTTGCTGGCTCATCATCCGCCTCCCTCTCCGCCACTAACGCAGCACTAACCACTTGATTGGTTGCTGCTATATACAGCAGCAACTTCTCTTGTGGCTTAGGTGCGACAAGCGTTGGAGTGGAGGACAGGTATCTCTTCAAGTCCTGCAGCGCAGCCTCCGCTTCCGGAGTCCATTTCATTGGACCTGCCTTTTTCAAAATTTTGAAAAATGGCAGGGCGCGCTCAGCAGATCTGGAGATAAACCTGCTGAGAGCAGCCACGCAACCGGCAAGCCTTCGTACATCCTTGACGCGCT
Organism: Triticum aestivum; assembly: GCF_018294505.1. Lineage (NCBI taxonomy): Eukaryota > Viridiplantae > Streptophyta > Magnoliopsida > Poales > Poaceae > Triticum > Triticum aestivum. Next base: position 119,393,448 of record NC_057806.1, read on the forward strand.
TTGGTGCTTCAATCTGCTCGATGGCCTTGATCTTGTCGGGATTGGCTTCAATTCCCCGCTGAGACACGAAGAACCCGAGAAGCTTGCCGGAAGGGACTCCAAACACGCACTTCTCGGGGTTAAGCTTGAGGTTGATCTTGCGCAGATTTACAAATGTCTCATCTAAATCTTGAATCAGGGTCGCCCTGCTCTTGCTCTTGACCACTATGTCATCCATGTAGGCTTCCACATTTCTGTGCATTTGTGGCTCAAAAGCGTGGTGGACTACCCTTGCAAACGTTGAACCAGCATTCTTCAAACCGAAAGGCATCCGTACGAAGCAGTACGTGCCACATGGGGTGATAAATGCGGTTTTCTCCTCATCCTCTTCTGCCATGAAGATCTGATGGTATCCTGAGTATGCATCAAGGAATGAAAGCAAGTCACATCCAGCTGTGGAGTCAACAATCTGGTCAATGCGCGGCAAGGGAAATGGATCTTTGGGACAAGCTTTATTGACATCAGTGAAGTCTATACAAAGCCTCCATTTCCCGTTCGCCTTGCGCACGACTACAGGATTGGCCAACCACGTGGGATGGAGCACTCCTCTGACAAGGCCTGCTGCTTCCAATTTCCTGATCTCTTCTGCAATGAACTCTTGGCGCTCCACTGCCTGCTTCCTGACTCTCTGCTTGACGGGCCGCGCATGAGGACAAACGGCAAGGTGGTGCTCGATTACTTTCCTGGGAACACCGGGGATATCAGACGGTTGCCATGCAAACACGTCGACATTCGCCCGCAGGAAAGCAACGAGCGCGCTTTCCTATTTAGGGCCGAGCGTGGCACTGATGGTGAAGGTACCACCAGTGCCGTCCTCCTTGGCGGACACCTTCTTGGTCTCAGGTGGAGCTGCCATTGCTTTCTTGCGCTTGCCGGTGGAGCTCGATGGTGCGTCCTCGATGGTAGCGCAGCACTCCGAAGAGGTGCGCTTGCCGGAGTAGGCATCAGAGCTCTTGCCGGACTTGGTCTTCTTCTTCCCCCGGGAGCTTCAGCGGCAAGTGTGTTGTGATCAGCTGCGGCTGCTGCTTCCCGGTAGATCTTGTCGGCACAGATAAGAGCATCCTTCTTGTCGCCAGGGACAGAGATGACACTTATTGGGCCTGGCATCTTGAGCATGTTGTATGCATAGTGAGAGGCTGCCATGAATTTGGCGAGTGCTGGACGGCCAAGGATTCCATTATAAGGTAATGGAAAGTCGGCAACGTCAAATGTGACCCTCTCAGTTCTGAAATTCAGCTCGCTGCCAAACGTGACCGGCAGCGTGATCTTCCCCTTCGGCTTGCTCCTTCCCGGGTTGATTCCTTGGAAGGTACCGGTCTCTTCGAGCTCGCTGTCAGGGATCTGGAGTTTCTGAAGGACCGCGGAGGAGATCAGATTCAAGCCGGCCCCGCCGTCAACTAGCATCTTCGTGACCTTGAGGTTGCGGATAGTTGGTGAAACCAACATCGGCAAGCACCCGACCGCAGTTACGCGGTCAGGATGATCCTCAATGTCGAAGATGATAGGCGTGCTGGACCATTTCAGAGGCCTGCGCGACTCGACGGGTGGTTCTGCTGCGTTTACTTCCCGCATCCACTGCTTGAGTTGGCGGTGCGAAGTATGCAGAGAGGCGCCACCGTCAACGCACAGGACCTCTGTGGCTTTCTGAAATTCCTGCTCGTCGGCCTCGTCATCATCCATATCTTCATCGTCTTCGTCATCTTCATCCTTGTCGCGGCCGCGGGGAGGCCTATCTCCTTGCCGCTGCTTGGCCTTGCCGCGGCGTCCTCCTCGGCCGGGATGCTTCTTGCCGGATCCACCAGCTCCTTCCTGGGCCTTCTCCTTGTCGCGCCGCTCGTACTCAGCTTTTTGTTGCTCGACAAGCTGTTCGACTTTCTTGCAGTTCTGGAGATCATGACCCTTGGTGCGGTGAATCTTACAATACTGCTTGCCGGAGCTGTCCTGCTTGTCGGCGGCCGCCACAGGCTGGGCCTCCTTGTCGGAGCCACCAGCTTTAGCTTCCTTGGCGCCGCCTCCGTTGCCGGACTGCTCGACAACTAGCACTTCTTTGCCTTTCCTCTTTCTGTTGTTCCGCCGCCGGTTTCTCCTTGCCGGGGCAGCATCTTCGCTGTCAGATCCCCCTGCTCCTATATTTTCTCCGGGGAGTCTTCTTCCTTCCTCAGCACGTGCACACTTGTCGGCCAGTGCGTATAACTCACTGACGTCCCTGATCTTGCACATCGCCATTTCCTCCCGCATCCTGCGGTTCCGCACGTTCTGATGGAACGCGCTGATCACCGCGGCAGGGTGGACGTCTGGGATGTTGTGCTGCACGCTACTGAATCTCTGAATGTACTTGCGCAGGGGTTCTCCTTCCTTCTGGGCGAGCAGGTGAAGATCGCTCTCTTGGCCATGTGGCTTGTGTCCGCCTGTAAAGGCGCCGACAAACTGATGGCACAGATCAGCCCAGGAGGATATGGAGTTGTCCGGCAAGTGCATGAGCCAGGATCTGACATTGGGCTTGAGCACCAGCGGGAAGTAGTTGGCAAGGATCTTGTCATCTCGTCCCCCAGCAGCCTGCACCGCAATGGTGTAGATGCTGAGGAACTCCGACGGATGCGTCTTGCCGTCGTACTTTTCCGGTACGTCTGGCTTGAAGTTCTTTGTACTGGGCCACTGGACTTGCCGCAGCTCACGAGTGAACGCAGGGCAACCTACCGCGTACGGCAGATCGCCTGGTTCCCCTGGCGCATGCATGTCAACAGAGGGCCCAGCGCGCTTGTCGGACTGACGTCGCGCTTCTCTTCGGCGCTCGATGCGAGTTCGAGCGTCCTCTTGTTGTCGATCATGAAGAACTTGGCGCTGATCGCGACGAGCTCGCGGATCCGACGATGCGGTGGAGTCGCTGTCGAGGTAGATCCGGCGAGTCGGCGATCTTGGCCTTCGGGGCGGTGATTGCATGGAAGTCGCACCTCCCCCGGTCTTGTTGCCATCGGCTCGCGCCCGGCTGTCCTGCCGCGGCAGCGAGGTGCTTGGTTGCCGCGCAGTGTCGCCGTTGGCGAAGCCGATGAGGCTCTGGATGGTGGCCCTCCATTCGTCGGTCTTGTCCGCCGTCGGAGGGTAATCTAGAAGAAGTTGAGCTCGCGCCAAAGCTTCTGCTGGAGTGGTGGGTGGCAGTGGCGGACGGCGCGAGGAGCGGGACGTGCTCGAACTTCTAACTATGTTAGAAGGAGCAGTATCCCGTCCAGGCGACCGTGCCTCGCTCGTGCCAGCACGCTGGCGTGCATGCTGGTCTTGAGCGCCTCGAGATTCACCAGCTTGGCCTTGGGCTATCATGCGTATGGCACTGCTAGTGCCATGACGCTGTTGATCTTGCGCCTCCTGAGAGTGGCGCGGAACACCTACGGTCGCCGAGGTTTGTGCAGCCTTGTTCTTGGACCTGGCGGCATTATGAGCTTCCTCGTCGACGTCCATTCTTCCGCCGGCGTCCATTTCACCATCCGTTTGCCCCAACGGTGGCGGAAACGACGTGGACGGAGCGGCTGCCGCCGAAGTCTTCTTCTTCGGTGGCATGTTGATGAAGGGAATGAAGATCCAGCTCGTGTGAACACCGGATCAGGTTCACACAACCTCGACGCCCCCTCCCTGGCGTGCCAAAGATGTCGGGGTAGCTGATCCCACGAACACCTATGGGGACCGGCGGACCGAGCCCCTTTCGATTCGGTGAGGGCGGAGGTCGAGCAAAGAGCGGATCGAGGCGGTACACACGAGCGGTTTTACCCAGCTTCGGGCCGCACGGATGCGTAAAACCCTACTGCTGCTTGTTTGTGTGTATTCAATCCTCGCTCAGGAGCGATGGACGCTATCAGACTGAGCGTGGGAGTGTCTCTGGTGTTTCGAATGAGCCGAAGCCCTTCTACGTTGCGCTGGGGCCTCCTTTTATACTCTCAAGGGGTCACCGACAGGTGGCAGCGCAGAGGAGGGTAAAAACGTAAAAAGCGGGGTTGGTACAACTGCCTCTACAGTGCACCCTACCTAATTCTGACGGCAGGGGACGAGGGCATTAAATGCCCGTCTGAGTCGCCCAACAGTGCAGAAAAGTGACCGTTAGGGGCGCCACCGTTTGCCACGATGGTTATCTTGTCAGCGCCTGCTTGCCACCTCGCACCCCTAGCTGCACGGACTCCTGCCACATGTGCTTGGGAGAGTCCTAGAGCGACACATTAGCAGGTGTGATGGAGCGCGGGCACGAAGCGGGGGCTTGCCGCGGTCGTCGTCTTGTCATGTTCGGGAGCTTGTCGCTCGCCGGATCTTGTCGGGACGTGTGGTGCGTCGCGGCAAGTTTCTTGTGGTGCCTTGGTTGGCCTTCCCGGCAAGCTCCTCTTGCCGGGGTCTTGTCTCTTCCCGGCAAGATCCTCTCGCCGGGGCCTGGGTTGGTCTTCCCGGCAAGCTCCTTTTGCCGGGGCCTTGGTTGGCCTTCCCGGCAAGCTCCTCTTGCCAGGGCCTTGGTCAAAAACACTTTGTTCTTGAATGGCTCCAAAGGAACTTTGGAGGGTCTTTGGCGTTTGCCCGGCAAGCCCTTGCCGCGGGGTGCTGCGACTGCCCGTGCACAAGTTCGGGATACTAAGGTACCCCTACTTTAGTACACCGACACAGGACTTTTGGGTTCCCTCACTGTCATCAAGATAGCTTTTATCAGCTTTCTTGGAGACCAACAGGGATGTCTCACTATCTTGAACCTTATCTGCATTACTTCCTTTACCATTGGATAACGCGGTACTGTTCTCCAATATTTTATCCGCATTCTAAAAGAGAAACAAGCAGACACATCACATGTTTACCATGTTGTATATGAAACTCATTTTGGTAAATGAGTTCAGTAGTAAAGTGGACAGGATAACAACATGAAACAAACATATATCTATGTACCATGGTCACTTTATGGTCTATATCATTCTAGTTTTTGTTGCCAAATCAAGATAGAGACATAGTTCAAATAGTATTTGTTCAAGACAAAGCAGAATAGACATAATATAAGTGTGGGTAACTATAGAGCAATAACAACACTTGTAATGTGCATGACATGAGAACATAACTGTTTATTCAATTGAAACTGAAATCAACATAGAGCAAGTTACAACAGCAAACCAGTTAAAGAAACAGGTTTAAAACATACCTGTTGCGCCATTGGAGTTTCAATTCCATCCTTCAAATTTGAAAATAGTTGGTATGAGTAAATACAATAATGCAAGAGCAAAGGAGTATGAACCATAGCTACAGAAGCTGACCTGAGAACAAATCTTCTTCTCCTTTAAGCGTTGAGTTGGGATTTGGAGTGGTGGTCCTCATGCTCTGGGCACTGTAGTTCCCTTACTAATTGCTCGTGTTTGGGTGCTCTGTGGTGGAGACGGTGCTGTGTCAACTGGAACTGGGTTACTATCTGCCGGGGTTGGGGTTAGAAGGGGTGTAGCTGGTTCTCTGTCCAACTGGGTAGGGGTACAATCTGCGAGAGTCTGGGTTATGTGTGGTGGATCTGGTCCTTGGGCAATTACAACCGTGGTTCTATCTGCATCAACTGGTAGCACTATCTTTTCTGAAGACAGTGTTGTTACTCCCTTAGATACTGCCATCACGCTCTCCAATTCTAATGGCTGATAAACAAGAAAAGTAATTGAAATTATAGACATTGTATGATAGACAGGTGCAATGGATAGTGGGGAATAAAAGAGGGCATGAAATAATTCATATTTATGTTGTCTAACCAAACAGGATAGCATGACACAATTTCACATATATGATGGCTAACTAAACAGGATAGCATGACACAATTTCACATTATGATGGCTAACTAAAAGAGATGGAAAGACATAGTTCAAAATATGAGACTATGTAAATAGGATGACATGACATAACTATATAATGTGTTTATTAAATAGGTTAGCATGCCATAATTCACATACATTCACAGATAGAATGCCATAATTCAAAATATGATGACTGTAAACACTAAACAGGATGAGATGATATAACTATATGATGTCTTTATTAAATGGGTTGCCATGCCATAATTCAGATAGATGATGTGTATGTACTATGTAAACATGATGGCATAATATAATTCAAATATATGATTTATATAGTAAGCAAGTAAGCAGATGGCAATCCATATATGATGTAAAAACTAAGCAATGCAAGACAACATGCACGACATGGGTAATATAACCCTGCCAAGTTTGAGCATATACCTCAGGGGTAAATAGGACTGGTCATCAGTCTCTGAATCCTCCTCTGAGGAGCTCTCTGTAACCAGCAAGATGTGTGCTTCAACAGGTAGCATTGTCTGCTCTGAATACCTTATTTTCACTCTAGATACTTCCATCACCGCTTCAAATGGCTGATGCACAGGAAGAGTAGTTGAATATACAAACGTTGTCGACAAATGGAACACGTAATACAAAAAAATGATAGCATGATATAATTCACATACATGATGATTGGCTAAACAGCATGGCATTGCATAATTCACATATATAATGCCTTTGCAACAAGATAGCATTGTATAATTCACATATATAATGTCTTGCAACAAGATGGCATTGCATAATTCACATATATGGTAATTAGACACTGAACAGGTGGCATTCACACAAAGCATGTCTAAACTAATCAAATGACATAGCAATGTAAGACACCATACGCACGATATGAGCAACATAACCCTGCCAAGTTAGAGCATACACCTCGGGGGGGGGGATAGGACTGGTCATCTGTCTCTGAATCCTCCTCTAAGGAGCTATCCGTAACCAGTGAGATATGCGCTTCGTCAGATAGCATAGTCTGCTCTGAAGACCTTGTTTTCACTCCAGAATTTGCCATCACCGTGTCAAATGGCTGATGCACACGAAGAGCAGTTGAATGTACTAACATTGTTGACAAATGTAATATGTAACGGAAAAAAGGATGACCTAATATAATTTACATATAAGATGACTGGCTAAGCAGGATGGCAATGCAAAATTCACATATATGATGCCTGGCTAAACAAGATGGCATTGCATAATTCACATAAACGATGAATAAACTAAACAGATGGCATTCACACAAAGGATGTCTAAACTAAGCAGATGACATATTTGATGTATAAAGTAAGCAATGCAAGACACCATATGCATGATATAACCAACATCAGCATGCCAAGTTAGAGCGAAGACTTCAGGGGGTAAATAGGAGTTGTCTTCTCCTTCTGAGTCCCCCTCAGAATAGATATCTTCCTCTCGATTACAATCCGAAATGCATGGAGGGGGGGTTGCCTTTGCGCCTACCATGGAGCGACATCTGCATGAAATTTTATTGCCACGCAAGGCTCGTTTCTTTTGCTCTACATGTTCAGTTCCATTGTTTACAATAACTGTCATGCATAGGAATAAAACATAGTGAGATTATGTAAGGAGTGCATGCAGAAATCCAGAGTGATGGTAGCAACCTATGGATAGACCCAAAACCAATAATAGCAGGCAGATAATGGCTTCAGTTAAAAAATACAGATAAAGGCTTCTTTACTGTTTGTTTTTCACCCAACATGAAACTCATAGTAGACACCGGAGATTAACCAGATAGTAGATAGATACTATTGATAGCGGCCCGATATGTACCCCACAATCATTTAAAAACTCAAGTTTGACCATTAGTTTGGAGCTGACTCAGAGTCTAATCGGTGAACAGGACGATAAAGTAGCATGTAATATTAACCGATGCATAACGTAAGCAGACACGAAAGAGTGTGACCTCTCTTGCGAACCCGTGTAGTCCTCGAGGTCATCTGCTCGGTTGATGATGGTAATGCAGTTTTCATGGCTGCCAGCGGCGGGGTAGAAGATCTGAGGCGGCGAAAGACAGTCTGGAGGCCGGATCCCTGCTGTGCTGGACCCTTCTGTCGTTGGAGCAGCTGAGTTGGGGTGGACGACGGCGCAGCAGGAGCGGGACAAACCACACAAGGTTTTGTTTGGCAACTATCTGTAAGAGAAGTAATTCTGTAAGGGCTCGTTTGAATTGGAGGATTCCAACAATGCAGGGATAGGAAATAGACAAGAATCGGATAGGAATGCACATGCAAAATAGAGAATTTAAAAACACAGGATTTCTGCCAATTTGGGTGTTCGATTCACAATAATTGGAAGATCACAGGATGCAAAGAAGCATGGTGAGATCAAGTCAAACCACAAGAAAATGTACGATAATGCTATAATGCTACTATCTCTTAGTCTTGTGCTTCATGAATAGGAATTTGAAAAGGAGGACAAGTGAAAATTAAAATTCCTACGTTTTTTCTTTCAAGGAGACACTAAAGGAACAAATCCGTGTGCTTAGTGGACAATATATATATAACATGTAGAGTAAAAAAGAGATGCAACAAGTGTACAACCTCTTTGGCGAAGCCATGTGTAACATCCCAAATTTTTAATTTGGAATGTTATACATTAGATCAGCACGGCATATCATATTTTATTTGCTTTTGGTTTGATCCTAGAAATTCTACGCAACTCAAGGACCCTCGGAGAGAGTTGGGGATTTCGTTATTTTCATATTTGAGTTTTGTCAAATTTTGAAAATAGGATCAGTTGATTTTATTTATTTTATCTTTAAATATTTCTATTATAAAAATATGAGAGAGGGAATAAAATGACTTTCTCAAAATAAAGAAATATTGAGGATCTAATAATAAAATCAATTAAGATTTTATTTTGGATTTTTTTTTGCTATTTTATTTGAATTTAGAAAAAATGCGTGTTTTCCAAAATTGCATTTAGGCCCTAAATAAATGTTCATCTAGACCGGCTTGATTTTAGAAGTCGGGGAAAATTCATTTCGGGATTTTTGGAGTCCGTTTAGTATTTCTTTTATTTGTTTTTCTGCGCGTAATTATTTATAAAAAAATGTGAAACCGACTTAATAAAGCGCCGCCCCGAGCCCGTTAGCCCGTACGCCGCACCGCGCCTAACCCTAACCCTAGCCGATCCGCTGCCGCCACCGCCGCTGCCGTGTGCCGCCGCCGCCGCTGCCGCGAGCCGCCACCGCCGCCGGACTTCGCCGCCCGAGCCACCGCCGCCCCCGGAGCCCGCCGCCGCCGACCCCGCCGCCCGCCGACCCCGCCGAGGTTGACCCCGCCCCACCGCTGGCGGTTTTCCTCGAGAAAACCGTTCGGTTTTCCGCCTGTTTCCGTTCGGTTTTTTTAGATCCGTTTTTAGATCGTTTTTTTTCGGCTTAGTTTATTTAGTGAGCGTTCGCTCATTCGTTCGTTTTAACGGACTCGTTCACCGTTTAGTTCCAGAAAATGAACGTTCGTTCGTTAATCTATTCGACGTTTTTCTTTTTTCTCGGATTTTCCGCGATTATTTCTGATCCGATTTTTGTTCTAGTATAACTTTTCACTCATTTATCGGAATCAGGCGATTCAAGCGCCTGGTGTTTCGTCTCGAAACCCTCTTTCCGTTAACCAACTCCAAAAAGTTTTTGCTACTCTAAAATTTGACCTAGGTCCAGATTAGTAAACGAAGTTTGTTTCTTTCGCCGTTTGACTTTCGTTGCTTCGTTCGATTCGATTCTTTTTGCAAACCGGAGTTCTTAAGTTGAACTTTCTGGTTAGTTCTCTTATTTGAGTTTTACCTGTGCATTAGATGAGTACTTATTGTTTGCTTGTTGTGTGCGATAGAGTACCCGGAGTGCGCCGCTTGCTACTTTGAATCACTAGGTTTCACGGATCATCAGCAAGGCAAGTAACACTTTGATCATACCTCTTTCATACCCAGTTTTATTGCATTAGATCAATCATCAAACATTGCATGATTAGGATCTAATTAAATTGTGGGTTTTGGGAAGTAGATGAGGTAGTACCTATTACCTATTTTCTTATCAAACCTTTGGGAGTTACTTCTACGTTTGCTTATTATGCCATGCTATGCTAGTAGACGTGGATTGGGTGAGTGTATCCATGACAGGTCTGAGATTGTTAATTTAATGGTTTATTTAAGGTGGCAACTTAAACACACATCTGGGTGGATTGAGGCACCTGGGTATTCCAGCGATTGCCTGTTTCTCTTTATGGAACGCCACCCAGGCTCAAACGGATCATGAGATTATTCATACTAGAAACTTCCGTGTGCAGCCACAAGCTACTATGGGCTCTAGCATAGTTGATTAAGTCGTGCGAACTCTTAGAGTGGTAGACTAGCAGATGTAGGGGAAAGTAGGTGTAACTGTCTACCCATTTGTAAGGTGCTAGCGCTTCTGAAAGACTATGTCTCGGTCATCCGTTTCTCAAACATCATGTAGTGCGAGAATCCCAACAGAGGAGATCGAGTCTTGTGGGGAAAAGTGCGCAAACCTCTGCAGAGTGTATAAACTAATCATGGTTAGTCGTGTCCCCGGTTATGGACGTCTTGAGTATCTAGTACATGGATTATCATGTGAATCTCATCATGTTACTTCAATTAATTTGTTGGGTTTTAAATGTTGATGCTTAATTGGGATTGAGATGGTGTCTACACTCTCAATGTTTAACAACCACCATGATAGTTAAATAAAATTTATTCCATTAAGTAGGGAAAAATAGGCTTTACGCAAAACTGTAACCATAGAGCTTTCCACCAGCCATATATGCATGTAGTATAGCGTATTTCTTTCATTACTCTCTATGTGTTACATTGCCAGCATATTCCATGTGCTGACCCGTTTCGGGCTGCAACGTTCATGTTGCAAACTTTTCAGATGACGAGTAAGGTGCCTTTAGGTCATGGTTCTATACTCAGTGATGCCGTTGGAGTTGATGGACTCACTTATCTTCCAAGCCTTCCGCTGTTATCGTTATTAGATGGCCTTAAGCCATATTTATTGTAATAAGTTCTCTTTTGAGACATTCGATGTAATAAGTGTGTGATTGCTACTCTGTTATAAATCCTTCAAGTACTGTGCGTGTCAGCATTACTGATCCAGGGATGACACTGAAGCACAGAGATCAGACCGTTTGAGGTCTGGACGCTACAAGATGGTATCAGAGCACACGCTGACTGTAGGACACGACCACTAAGCTAAAGCCCTAGATCACTACTCACTCTTCTCATTTCTGACTCCTCATCTTTTCTACTCTTTTAGGATGGCGGATGCAAGGAACAAGTTTACACAACCGGATGAAGATACACCCTTTGGACGTCACTTAAAGGAAGTCACTAGATACCTGAACATCGGAGTACCAAGCTTCACCGGAACCTACAACGCCACTTTACCTGAAGAGGAGCGCTGGATGATTCAAGTTCAAGTTCCAGGAAGGATGTTCATGCCAGTCACTGAGCCCATAGAGTTTTCCTTTGATGCACCAACCTGGAGTCTAGGAAAGAGCATGGCAGCTCACATCGCCATGGGACGTATTGGAGAAGTTTACCGCAATGATCTCAAGGATACTATCTACCAGATTTGTGGGCGCTGAGATGAGCACTGGGATATGATCAGCACCAAGAAGGATAGATCAATCGCAGATTTTATTCAGGAGTTAAACCAACACATTCGACGTCAGGAGAACCAGATGTGTGCAGACATGATAGATTTGAAGAAGGCGAGGACAAGAATCACGAAACTAGAGGAAGAACTCAAGGCTACAAGTGAAGATTATGAGGAGGAAATCGTCGTACTAATGGAGAAGAATGACGACCTGATCAAGAAGATCGGAATACTTATGGGAGACCCTACACTAGTAGAAGAAGACAAAGAACCCAAGGAGATTTGCCCGGAAGACTACATCATCATCGACGACACCAACTCGGACCCAGACGATAGCGATGATGACTATGTTGATGAAGCTGGAGCAGATATCATGGAGTCTGCAACCGAAGAATATTTCTAGTAGACCACCCCATCAGTAGTAGTATTCCACCATGTAAATAGAGTAGTCCGAGCACTTTTTCGATAGTTAGACTGACTGTATGCCCTTGTTTGATTGAATGAAGTGATTTGCTTGCTTTTGCCTCATGTGCATACGGGTAGTGTTTTCTCTCTAGAACCCTCTCTATTCTTAAATCTCATCTTTTCTAAACCCATCAGATGCCCCCGAGACATGACAATGGGTTTGCCTTTCCACCAGAGCTCACCCAGTTGATCCAGCAGTAGAATACGTTGATGCAGTTGCTAGTCCAGAATCAGAATCAGGGGAACAACAACAACAACCCACCACCACCGCCACCACCTGTTGATCACTTAACCCGTTTTCTTAGGCTGAATCCGCCGGTGTTCTCTAGTAGCACCGAGCCTATAGTAGCAGATGACTGGCTCTGCAAGATTGGAAGGGAGTTAACCACTACAGGATGTACTGATGCTGAGAAGGTGCGCTTTGCCGCACATCAGTTGGATGGACCAGCAGCATCATGGTGGGAGAATTACACCGTCACCTACCCTATAGCCACGGTGACATGGGATCAGTTTCAACAGGCTTTCTGTACTGCCCATGTTTCAGTAGGAGCTATGGCCATGAAGAAGCATGAGTTTCGCAACTTGCGCCAAGGAGGACGGACAGTTGGCCAGTATGTGGATGACTTTAGTAAGCTAGCACGTTATGCCCCAGATGACGTTGCTACGGATGCAGCTAAGCAGGAGAAGTTTCTGGAAGGACTGGATGATGAGTTGAGCATGCAGTTGATGGTAGCAAGCTTCAACAACTACCAGGAGTTGGTAGATCGTGCTCTTATGATTGAAGGGAAGCGGCAGCAGATTGAGAACCGCAAGAGGAAGTATGGACAAGGGAAGTACAATTCAGGAGCTCAGCAGAAGCCGTGTTTTACCCCTAAACTGAGAGGACCTTTTCAGCATACTCATGGAGGAGGAAGTTCGCAAAATCATAATGGCCCCAAAAATGGTAATGGGAATGGAGGAAGCAACGGCCAGAACCGCACCAACCTGTCAACCCCAGCCAAGGGAGACCTGAGCCAAGTCACTTGCTTTAAGTGCCAGAAGACCGGACATCATGCCAATGAATGTGCTGAAGCCTAGATTGGAAATGGCAATGGAAGCTCTGGGAAGAAGTCGAACCCTTTCAATAGGGGATAGGTGAACCACGTAAATGTGGAGGAGGTTGAAGAGCAGCCGGATGCAGTAATCGGTAAGTTTCTGGTTCAGTCTTTTACTGCAATCGTTCTTTTTGATACTGGTGCATCGCACTCATACCTATCAAGGGGATTTGTGGATAAGTATAACCGGCCCACTAAGGTTCTTAGAACACCTATGCTAGTAAGCTCACCAGGAGCGGAGTATATGGCCAGCCGAGGATGTTTTCAAGTACCATTGAGTATAGGTAGGCATGTGTTTCCCTCGGATTTGATCATTTTGGAATCGCAAGGTTTGGATGTAATTCTGGGTATAGATTGGCTGTCGATGTATGGAGGAAACATCGATTGCGCCAGTAAGTCGATTTTGCTTACCACCCCAGAAGGAAGAAGGATCAAGTATGTATCCCGACATGTGCCAAAGAGGACTCAAGTAAATTCCCTAACGGGAGTTGTACAGGAGGAAGTACCAGTGGTAAAGGATTTTCCGGATGTATTTCCAGAAGAGTTACCACGCATGCCACCGGATAGAGACATTGAGTTTTTGATTGAGCTTTTGCCAAGCACAGGGCCAATTTCTAAGAGACCATACAGGATGCCCACAAAGGATTTGGAGGAGATTAAGAAGCAGATTAAAGAGTTACTGGATACAGGTTATATTCGCCCAAGTTCTTCGCCTTGGGGATTGCCAGTACTTCTAGTGGAGAAAAAGGATGAATCGTTAAGGATGGTTGTTGATTATCGAGGATTGAATGAAGTAACAATCAAGAACAAGTACCCACTACCGATGATCAATGATCTGTTCGATCGATTGCAAGGAGCTAAGGTATTTTCCAAGATCAATCTGTGATCAGGATAGCATCAGTTGAAGATTCGAGAACAGGATATACCTAAGACGGCTTTTACCACCAGGTATGGGCTGTACGAGTATACCGTTATGTCATTTGGTCTGACTAACGCACCTGCCTATTTTATGAACATAATGAACAAAGTGTTTATGGAGTTTTTGGATAAGTTTGTCGTAGTGTTCATTGATGATATTCTGGTTTACTCGAAGAATGAAGAGGAGCATAAGGAGCATTTGCGTTTGGTACTTGAGAAGCTCAGAGAACATCAGTTATATGCCAAGTTTAGCAAATGTAAGTTTTGGTAGAAGGAAGTGGGATTCCTCGGACAGGTTATATCCGAAGAAGGTATAGCAGTAGATCCCACCAAGGTTGTCACTGTGACAAATTGGGAAGCACCAACAACAGTTGGAGAGATCCGGAGTTTTCTTGGACTCGCATGATACTACCGAACATTTATTAAAAATTTCTCAAAGATTGCGAAGCCTATGACGGAGTTGTTGAAGAAGGATACAAAGTTCAAATGGACTAAGGAATGTGAGTCCAGTTTCCAGGAGTTGAAGAAACGTTTGGTTACATCACCAATGTTGATTTTGCCGGATCAGAACAAAGATTATGAGGTGTATTGCGACGCTTCGCGTTGAGGACTTGGAGCAATGCTTATGCGGGAGGGAAGAATTGTTTCATATGCCTCACGATAGCTTAAGCCTCATGAGTTGAATTATGCCACGCATGATTTGGAGTTAGCAGCCGTAGTGCACGCCTTGAAGACTTGGAGATATTTTCTCATTGGAAACCATTGTGAGGTGTACACGGATCACAAGAGTTTGAAGTACATTTTCACACAGAAGGAGCTAAATCTCAGGCAAATGAGATGGTTGGAGCTCATCCAATACTACGATATGAGATTGCATTATCATCCCGGAAAGGCTAACGTAGTAGCCGACGCGCTGAGCCGTAAGAGCCATGTCAACACCCTAATGACGGGAGATTTACCGAAGGAGTTAGCCGAGGACCTTCGTGAGCTATGTTGGGAGATAGTTCCGAGAGGCTATGTAGTAGCATTGGAGATTCAGTCTACTTTGATGGATAAGATCAGAGAAGCTTAGAAGACTGACAGGAGGTTTCCTCTGTAAAGGAGAAGATGAGCAAAGGAAAAGTTAAAGGATTTTGTGAGGATGAGCACGATACCTTATGGTTTGAAGACCGTGTTTATGTGCCCAACGACCCTGAGATCAGGAAGTTAATTCTGCAGGAGGCCCATGATTCACCATATTCGATTCACCCAGGAAATACCAAGATGTATTTGGATTTGAAGGATACTTTCTGGTGGACCGGAATGAAGAAGGATATTGCGGAGTATGTAGCAGTTTGTGATGTATGTCAGAGAGTAAAGGCAGAGCATCAGAAGCCAGCAGGATTGTTACAGCCATTGCCAATACCCGAATGGAAGTGGGATAAGCTAGGCATTGATTTTATTACAGGATTGCCCAGAACGCGTTCAGGCTATGACTCGATTTGGGTTGTAGTCGATCGTTTGAAAAAGGTAGCTCATTTCATCCCAGTGAAGACTACCTACACCAGTGCTAAGTTGGCAAAGATATACATGACCATGATTGTATGTCTGCATGGAGTTCCAAGGAGCATTGTATCAGATAGAGGAACCCAGTTTACCTCAAAGTTCTGGAATCAGTTGCACGAAACTTTGTGTACCAGGCTCGAGTTCAGCACAACTTTTCATCCATAGACAGATGGACAGACAAAGAGAGTCAATCAGATTTTGGAGGATATGCTAAGATCTTGCGCGCTAGATTACGGATCTAGTTGGGATGACAATTTGCCATACGCAGAGTTCTCTTACAACAACAGTTATCAATCCAGCTTGAAGATGGCCCCTTTCGAAGCCTTGTATGGAAGGAGGTAAAGGACCCCATTGTCGTGGGATGAAGTTGGAGACCGCCAGTTGTTTGGACCGGATTTGATTAAGGAGTCTGAACAGAAGGTGAAATTGATTTGTGATAGGCTCAAGGTAGCCCAGTCCAGGCAAAAGAGCTACGCAGATTCTAAACGCAAGGAGACAGTTTACGAAGTCGGAGACCGAGTTTATCTTCGAGTATCTCCACTTCGAGGAGTTAAGCGCTTTGGAGTTAAGGGAAAGTTAGCGCCACGTTTTGTAGGACCATACAAGGTTTTGGAGCATATGGGAGAAGTAGCCTACAAGTTGGAATTGCCCGAAGGATTGTCAGGAGTTCACGACATATTCCATGTTTCCCAGTTGAAGAAGTGCCACGCAGAGATGGCTGATATACCGATGAGATATACAGTGCCGCTGGAAGCGATTCAGTTGGACAATGATTTGACCTATGAGGAGAAACCAGTCAAGATTCTTGAGTATGCCAGCCGAGTCACCCGCAGCAAGGTTATCAAGTTTTGCAAAGTTAAGTGGAGCCACCACACCGAGGATGAAGCCACCTGGGAGCGAGAGGAAGATCTGCTGAAGGACCACCCTCATCTATTTTCTAGCCAACCCGAATCTCGAGGGGTAGGTTTGTAACATCCCAAATTTTTAATTTGGAATGTTATACATTAGATCAGCACTGCATATCATATTTTATTTGCTTTTGGTTTGATCCTAGAAATTCTACGCAACTCAAGGACCCTCGAAGAGAGTTGGGGATTTCGTTATTTTCATATTTGAGTTTTCTCAAATTTTGAAAATAGGATCAGTTGATTTTGTTTATTTTATCATCAAATATTTCTATTATAAAAATATGAGAGAGGGAATAAAATGACTTTCCCAAAATAAAGAAATATTGAGGATTTAATAATAAAATCAATTAAGATTTTATTTTGGATTTTTTTGCTATTTCATTTGAATTTAGGAAAAATGCACGTTTTTCAAAATTGCATTTAGGCCCGAAATAAATGTTCATCTAGACCGGCTTGATTTTAGAAGTCGGGGAAATTTTATTTCGGGATTTTTGGAGTCCGTTTAGTATTTCTTTTATTTGTTTTTCTGCGCCTAATTATTTATAAAAAAACGTGAAACCAACTTTGGGCCGTGTTCGGCCAGGACTCTGTCTGGCCGACCTTTATAATGCGCCGCCACAAGCCCGTTAGCCCGTAAGCCGCGCCGCGCCTAACCCTAACCCTAGCCGATCCGCCGGACTCCGCCGCCTGAGCCGCCGCCGCCCCTAGAGCCCGCCGACGCCGACCCCGCCGCCGCCGCCGCCGACCTCGCTGCCCCGCCGAGGTTGACCCCGCCCCGCTACCGGCGGTTTTCCTCGAGAAAACCGTTTGGTTTTCCGCCGGTTTTCCGTTCCGTTTTTTAGATCCGTTTTTTAGATCGTTTTTTCCGGTTTAGTTTATTTAGCGAGCGTTCGCTTGTTCGTTCATTTTAACGGACGTGTTCACCGTTTATTTCCAGAAAACAAACATTTGTTCATTAATCTGTTCGTCGTTTTTCTTTTTCTCGGATTTTCCGCGATTATTTCTGATCGTGATTTTTTATCCGATTTTCGTTCTAGTATAAATTTTCGCTCGTTTATCGGAATTAGGCGATTCAAGCGCCTGGAGTTTCGTCTCGAAACCCTATTTCCGTTTTACCAATTCAAACAAGTTTTTGCTTCTGTAAAATTTGACCTAAGTCCAGATTAGTAAACGAAGTTTGTTTCTTTCGCCGTTTGACTTTCGTTGCTTCGTTCGATTAGATTCTTTTTGCAAACCGGAGTTCTTAATTTGAACTTTCTGGTTAGTTTTCTTATTCGAGTTTTACCTGTGCATTAGATGAGTACTTATTGTATGCTTGTTGTGTGCGATAGAGTACCCGGAGTGCGTCGCTTGATACTTTGAATCGCTAGGTTTCACGGATCATCAGCAAGGCAACTAACACTTTGATCATACCTCTTTCATACCCATTTTTATTGCATTAGATCAATCATCAAACATTGCATGATTAGGATCTAATTAAATTGTGGGTTTTGGGAAGTAGATGAGGTAGTACCTATTACCTGTTTTCTTATCAAACCTTTGGGAGTTACTACTATGTTTGCTTATTATGCCATGCTATGCTAGTAGACGTGGATTGGGTGAGTGTATCCATGACAGGTCTGAGATTGTTAATTTAATGGTTTATTTAAGGTGGCAACTTAAACACACATCTGGGTGGATTGAGGCACCTGGGTATTCCAGCGATTGCCTGTTTCTCTTTATGGACCGCCACCCAGGCTCAAAGGGATCATGAGATTATTCATACTAGAAACTTCCGTGTGCAGCCACAAACTACTATGGGCTCTAGCATAGTTGATTAAGTCGTGCGAACTCTTATAGTGGTAGACTAGCATATGTAGGGGAAAGTAGGCGTAACTGTCTACCCGTTCGTAAGGTGCTAGCGCTTCTGAAAAGACTACGTCTCGGTCATCCGTTTCTCAAACATCATGTAGTGCGAGAATCCCAACGGAGGAGACCGAGTCTTGTGGGGAAAAGTGCGCAAACCTCTGCAGAGTGTATAAACTAATCATGGTTAGCCGTGTCCCTGGTTATGGACGTCTTGAGTATCTAGTACATGGATTATCATGTGAATCTCATCATGTTACTTTAATTAATTTATTGGGTTTTAAATGTTGATGCTTAATTGGGATTGAGAGGGTGTCTACACTCTCAATGTTTAACAACCACCATGATAGTTAAATAAAATTTATTCCGTTGCAGTAGGGGAAAATTGGCTTTACGCAAAACTGTAACCATAGAGCTTTCCACTGGCCATATATGCATGTAGTATAGCCTATTTCTTTCATTACTCTCTATGTGTTACATTGCCAGCATATTCCATGTGCTGACCCGTTTCGGGATGCAACGTTCATGTTGCAGACTTTTCAGACGACGAGTAAGGTGCCTTTAGGTCGTGGTTCTATACTCAGTGATGCCGTTGGAGTTGATGGACTCACTTATCTTCCAAGCCTTCCGATGTTATCGTTATTAGATGGCCTTAAAGTTTTCTTTTGAGACATTCGATGTAATAAGTGTGTGATTGCTACTCTGTTATAAATCCTTCAAGTACTGTGTGTGTCAGCATTATTGATCCAGGGATGACACTGAAGCATAGAGATCAGACCGTTTGAGGTCTGGTCGCTACACCATGTTGATCTCAGCGTGATTGGGTTGGCCAGTGAGGATTCTCCGGCTGACTTTGCTGTCGGAGGAGGGGAAGAAGATCTTTGGCGTCTGGAGATGGAGCCCGAGGTACTGCTCCGCTGTGATGGAGGGTTTCGTCGTTGGTGCAACTCCGGTGAGTTGTACGACGCCGAGGCTGAAGCAGGACAAGAGAGCCAACGAACAACGTTAACCTGAGTGGAATTCTAATAGCATCTCCAATACATGACGTAAAATACATAACCACAAAGTGCTAGATGTAAAATACATCAGCCGCTCGTATCTGAACTTAACTGTTGAAACTGAACTTAACTGTCGAAACTAAACTTAACTGTTGAAACTGAATTTTGCTGTCGAAACTGAATTTTGCTGTCGAAACTGAACGCACTAGCAAGGTGAGGCTACACGTTGGTCGACTGACTTTTTCATCTCTGGTCAGTCGATTTTGCAGCCGTTGGATACGAGATCAACGGCCTGCAGTTCATCTTCAACCTCCACCCCCCTGAGCCGCCAGCCACCACCGGCCAAACAGCAGCCCCCCGCCGCCCGCGACCGGCGGTGCGCCGCCCCACCCGCCCCGAAAACACTCCCCACCGCTGGTCCGCCGCCGCCCCGGCCATCCCACTAGGCCCCCCGTGCCGAGATTTTTCTCCGGCGATCCCCACACTGCCGCCCCGCCAACGCCCCGCCACCGTCGGCGACCACCGCCCCCATCCTGAACCCTAAGATAGACAGTGGGGTACCTCTTCGGCGAGCCCACCTCCCCGCTGCGGCTGGTTCTTCCTTCACCCCGGCGAGCCCCCCTCACCTCCTGAAAATCGACTGACCCAAAAGTCGATTCAGTCGACTGAAGTGTAGCTAAATCGGAGCAGCATCGCAAGAAAGAGCGAGAGCAGCAGCGCGAGCAAGAGCAATAGTAAGAGCAGACCAGGCAGGGGACCAAGAGCAAGAGCAGAGCAACAGCGCAAACGAGAGCTAAAGCAGGAGCAGCTCCTACTGATGTGGACGTCGCCGCCGAGGGAGCGACGCCATGGAGGAAGTGGCCGGTGACGCCACCGTGGATGGAGTCACGCCGTGTCGACTCGGGACCGATCGCCGACAGCACCGTGAGATCGAATC
This sequence comes from Triticum aestivum, assembly GCF_018294505.1. Classification (NCBI taxonomy): domain Eukaryota; kingdom Viridiplantae; phylum Streptophyta; class Magnoliopsida; order Poales; family Poaceae; genus Triticum; species Triticum aestivum. Next base: position 119,413,666 of record NC_057806.1, read on the forward strand.
AAGAAGAAAATGTGGCGATTAGTGTACAACCTCTTTGGTGGCGCCGATTAGTCCGCAGCTTCATCCGAGGAAATGGTGATGATGATGCTCTTCCGGTGGTGCAGGTGAAGACGGCGGTGTGGGAATGGAGGTGGCGCAAAAGACAAGGGGAACGTCGGGGCAGCTCCTTGGAGGTGGAGGATGGGGTGGCTGAACCGGTGGGACAATGAGATCGACGACGGATCCTCATCCGGTACGGTGGATGAGGGACGTCGAGGTGTTGTTGTGGACGACATCGTCGGGGAAGAGGCTCCGGCTGGGTGGCGGACGGAGCAGGGTGTGGGGTTTCGTTGCGGGTTTTCGCGGCCTCGGTGTACGAATGGGTGGACGGATGGGATGGCAGTGGGGAACCATGTCTTAGAGACGCGCTTGTCCAAAATGTGGGGTAAGTTATGAAAGTACCCCCACCGATTTGAGGCGGTTCTTTCGATTCAGGGGTACCACAGGCATTTCACGTGTCGGGATTTCATAGGAGGTGGGAGTTTTCGCGCGCGTTGTAATTTCGGAATAGCAAGGCGCGGGTTGAGATGGAGGGAGTTGTCGGAGCACAACAAGACAAAGATATATCTTAAATATTTCAGGCTAACAAGGCGCGGGTTGAAATTTCCGGACAAGCCTAACGTGTACTGTACCAAATCAATGTGCACTAAAAATGTCATTCAAAACTTTGAATTCATGTTATGTTCAATTAAAATATTTCGCTACGTGTATAATGCATGCAACCTACTACTCAAATGAACGTTTTAGTGCATTCCAAACATATATACTACCGCTTCAATATGAACTAAATTTGAATTCATTTCTCTGTTTGAATAAGATCTACTGTAATGATTGTTGTGAAGCCAAAGCATTTGAATTCGTTTCTCTGTTTTAATAAGATCTACAATCATCATTATTGTCAAGTTAAACCATCGTTTGTGTATTATCTTCACAGCACACCACATGATTAGTCTCGAGTTACATATGAACTATGTGTACTATATGAACTCGAACTAGATTTTTTGAATCCACTTTATTTTGATTTCAAGTCACATTACATTTCTAGCTCTAGCTAGATCTTCATAATCTAAACCATGTCTCATATGTACAATGTGTTTATCACATTATGTATGGTGCCCCGCCCCCTACGCCTACAAGTATTTAGATGTGAGTTGCAAACACCACACATTACCACAAATTCAAATAAAATGTGAGAATGTTCGATATATAGTATTGTTTAGATTGTTCGATATTTAGTTGTAAGCTGCAAACGCCACACATTATCACAAATTCAAATAAAATGTGAGATTTTTTGATGTATAGTATGGTTTAGATTGTTCGGCATTTAGCTGTGAGTTGCAAACGCCATGCATTATCACATTATGGTATAACATGTGCACAACACGTGTATCACCGCTATATTCATGCATGCAATGTTTAAAACACTATGATCTCCTATTCAAATATATGAATCCACTTTCATATCAAATTATGATCTTTGTTAGTCTCTTACACCCACACAATCCTCTAACCTTTGTAGCTACCACTAACTTTCTCTCGTGCATGTACACGCCCTCCTCGCCCTCCCCCTCCTTCGGCATTCTATACACCGGGCACATTCATTTTTTTTCTTTAGGTCGTTCTCCCAGAGTCTCCACAACTCCTTTCCGACACACACCGATCGATAAACCTCTCCAGTGATGCCTGCCTACAACATACACACACACCTTCAATCTCCTCCTTTATGTGTCCTTGCCTCGTGTCTCTCATACGGTCAGACACACGTGTAAACTCTCGCCCCTCTTTTCATCGATCTCACAACCGCACACTCCTCCCCGTATCTAGCTAGTAGTTGGGCCTCTCGCATCACCTCCTAGCTCCATTCTCTCCGTCTATCCGTCTCGCTGGGCCTTATTTGCCTCTAACAAATGGACGTACACTGACCGATCTCTCGCTATACATATAGCTAGCTAGGTCCTTATAACTCGTTTTTACCCACACGTCAATCGATCTACCTCATTAGTTGTGTCTCTCCCTTCCTCCGACAAACAACAATTGATCTACCGATCTAGTTAGGTTTTCTTACCAAACACATGGTTCCCCTTCATCATCCATGGATGCGTCCCGACAGATCTATCACGCACAAACACACACAGAAACACATCCCCACTCTTATTGATAACATTGTAGTTCCACCCTCAGTTTGTCTAGTAGGCTTCTCCCACCATCTTCGAGAAGCAACTCCATCACTCATCCAACACTCTACCCCTCTCCCTCCCTCTCCCTCCCTCCCTCTCTCTCTCCTCTCTCTCTCTCTCTCTCTGTCCCATCATATTTCCCGTCCTTCAGTTATGTACGGATGTCGACCGATCTCCCTCAAGACATAGCTGGGTTTCTCCTTCTCAACACATATACGAGTCGTTCTACCTATATAGTTAGGCCTCTGCCTACCCTCCCCCCACACACCGATACATCGAGCGCTCTAGTCATGTCTCCCTGCCAAACACAAACTTGACATGTGCCCTCTAATGTTCCGGTAGGCCAGTCGCCCTATATCTTTGACTTGCACACACACACACACACAATTTCGATGGCTCTCTTCATCGATCTCGCACCCACCCACTTGATCCTCTCTTCGACTCTATCGATAGCTATAACCCCTCCCTCTCTTCTCGTGGATTGCCCGACCCTCTATGTATGATATGGATAGGCCTCCATTTCACACACATTGCATGCAAAATTTTGTTTGAGATGTCATCGACACATATTCCCACAAATAATTCACGAAATCAACCCCCCACCCTACCCCCACCCCAAAACAAAAAACACTCATGAACACGGTTTGTATCTCTCACACACACCCACGTAGGTGGAGGACGTGCACGAAGAGAAGAGGTGCATGCACGGCGCACGTACTCCCGTCTCTTTCCCAACCACACCCGCACGGGTACACTGTGGAGCTCATTTCTGTACGAAAAAGGTAGCCCACATGGTAATTTGGCACGTGTACTGGTTGTCCACTTGGTGGAGGTAGGATCGTCTACCACGGGTGAACAAACAAATTGCGACTTGACGTGTTATGTTAAAAAAAGAGGCAAACCTACCTTAGAGGCAAGGCTCTATACACTGGAGTACTTTTCATGTGTCCCGTCAACTCGCAGAACAAGGAGAAGCTTGCTTAGTATGCCGTCTCCCCCGTTCCTAAATATAAGTCTTTGTAGAGATTTCACCATGAACCACATGCGGATGTATATAGATGCATTTTAAGTGTAGATTCATTCATTTTGTTCTGTATGTAGTGGATTCTCTACAAAGACTTATCTACTAGTAATAGCTAGCCCCCACTACTAGGAATTCTCTATCCTCTCCTTGAGCCACATCACCAAAATTGATGTAGCCGTTCGATGAAGTAAATTAGTCCATAATAGCCGTCTGATCTAGACGTTGATAGGCTCTGCACTAAGCCACATGCAAGCATGCAGAAATACCATGGCACATGCATGTGAGTGGGTTTTAAATCACATCGACATGTATGCATGCAAGCATGCACCGGTAGCATGCATGTAAGTGAGCTTTTAAGTCCCATTAACATGTCAAAAAGAAAAATATAATCCCATTATGCAGTAGGAGTTGGCTGATATTTTTTCCTTACATGGGATGATCTAAATGATGATGGGAGTTTATTTAGTTTGGCTACCACATTTGTCATGCGGTTATAGAGTTTTTTAGTTCTATGAAATCGATAATTTTGCACAGAGAGATATACCGCTGTTCCGCGGCAACGCGCGGGGACTCATCTAGTAATATTTAGGAATGGAGGGAGTACTATGTAAAGAGTTAGGTGTCGCACGGTGATAGTGTGAGGTGGGCCATGTAATCACCGAGCCTGCATGTTTTCACTGCTCTTGCATGCCTCCGCTGTAAGAATGGAAAAAATTGTAATCTAGTAGTAGTACCTCCTTTCGCCGAAAGCGTGGGACATCCAGCAGTTCTACCACCTTAGTAATAAAGACCAATGAGCCGTCAAATCACATAGACCCAGCAATAAGTTGGACGGACGAAGCAACCATCACTCTTACGCCAGTGAGAGGTCGCGTCCGCTCTGCCCGGGCATGAATGCAGCACCGATTCTTTGGAGCGGTGCTAACCGTTTCGGGCCGGAAGCACGCGCGGGTGATGGAGGGGCTTTGGGTAGGCCAGGCTGGTCGGGAGCGGGCGTTGCAGCTATCCGCATGTCCCTACCGGACACGCCCGGAAATGAGAGGATGCATCGACTCTCGCGGCTAAAATCATACACTACACAACATCTCTCTGTAGGAGTAGGTCGATCTGTCGCTCTCTCTAACACACACATGCTGTTAAAGATACACACACGCGCGCGCACACACCTTGGTCCTGTTGCACCTTCTAACGTGACTTATTACACCTAGATGCAGGGAGTAGTAAGTATACGAGATACCGTGGCACACTTACTTAAGTCGAATACAAGTGCCCAAAATTTGTGTGCATGTTATAATAAGGATTCACTTAAAATAGTATGTGGGCGAACAGAGGGATCAATTGGACAGTGTTCCCGAGCAGTAGCGAGATGTGTGAGGTAAGATACACCGCTGGTGCTTTTAATTTTTCTTATTAATTTGTTTGTTTCACCCTCTGACTGGTGGGACCCAACGTACTACGTGGAGAGAGGTAAGGTGACTAAGGCTGCATTATTTCTGCACCACTGTGGATAGTCTTACCAAAGCCACATGACACGATTATGATTGAAATCCCAATGACTCCCACAGACACAAAAAAAACACATCATGCTTGTCAAATGAATGCAGGAATGTATAAAAGGTTATTTCCCTCTCGTTGAACATAACGGGAGGGTTGTGTAACGGGAGGATTCTTTGACTGGTCAAAATGTTTTCTAGGGTTTGCATGCTTCACACTCTCTCTCCAGTATATATATACACGCTGGAGCCTCAGCGCTTGTAGTTGCTCTCTTCACACGCCTCTCTCTCCCCTCACTGCTGCTCAAAGAGCCGGCAGGATTCGTCCGCCGGGAAGGGAAGGAGGCTTAACATTGTCGCCGTCGACGAGGGACTACCGGCGCAGCTATTCACTTTCCACCCTGCGGCGGCGCGGGAGGGCCTCCGACCCCTTCTTCTTCGCTGTCGTCCCGTCGCCCACCGAACCACGCCCCAAGAACTTTAAGGTATAATTACTCACTCCACATGCATTTCTCTAGCTGCATGTATACCATGAAGCTAGGACGTGGTTCAAAGAGGAAAGGAGTGGGGCAATGTAGTGGGAAAAGTTGTATATAGAATGAATCTAGGACGTGGTTCAAAGAGGAAATGAAGGGGGAAAGTTGTATAGCATGAATCTAGGGCGTGGTTCAAAGAGGAAAGGAATGGGGGAAAGTAGTGGGGAAAGTTGTATCGCATAAATCTAGGACGTGGTTCAAAGAGGAAAGGAAGGGGCAAAAGTACTAGTTCAAAAAGGAAAGGAAGGGACAAGGTTGTAGAGTTTGAGCAGGACTAGATTTGCTGCGCTCACATAGGGAAAGGTGTCTAAAGATAACAAAACTGGGACCAACACATATGCTCATTGGTTGTTTGTTCTTTGTTGCAACAGACTGTGCATGACCACAGTACATCGGTAGATGCACATGGTGCTGCTACGTCCACTGTCCCGTGCAACTCATTAGCTGTTGTTAATCTAAGGCCATGTTTGGTTAAAAACTCCCTAGTCCCTACCTGCTTGGTTCCAGGGACTAAACATGGACTAGAGGTTATTAAATGACATGCTAAAAGACCATGTTACCCCTAGTAATGAACTAATAGAGACAAGGTGCGATACGTGACAGGGGCAACTGTTGGAAAAAGTCCCAAAAAGACTCCCTCGGGGTCTTCTTTCTTTACTCCCAAATGCCCACTTTTAGTCCCAAAAAGTCCCTCCTGTTTGGTTTAGATGGGACTGACACGTAGTTTTTTAGTCCCTACACCAAAATGTCCCTGTAAACAAACACCCTCTAATAATGCCGCTGGAAAAATTGATGCAATGCCACAGTTATAAGCAAATTACATGTTTAACGAATTTTATTGTTAATATAATCTCTATGTTAATATTAATCGATGCCACCGTTTGACAAATGCTACTGTCTTGCTTTCTTTCCCATTTAGATAAGGTAGATGCTTCTTTTTGTTGGCTTCTATGTCATCCACCGCTATTGACCACTAATTGTTTCCTTTGCACCTCTGTGTAAACAGGGTTATCTACTTCACCTCGTTGCCATTGTGACCTTTTGTTGCACTGCACAAAACAATTTTGTTTTAAGAGTGTTTTGTGCAGTTCAACCAAAATGTCACACCGACAATGTTGCTTGATTGCTTGATCTTAGTGGAACTGCACAAGAGGAGATCTTACTTCCTATCCGTTAAGGCGAATTTGGTTCAGATCTTCTTGTGAGTTGTTTGAATTCCGCATCATGAGAGGTCAGTACTAGCCTTCTTTCACATGATTTTGCAGTGTGCTTTCATATGTTGTGCTACTTGTACAATAATGTTACTTGATTTTAGTGAACTGCACAAATGGAGACAAGACTTCCAATCTTTATGTGCACCGTAATATCCCATTGAGGTAAGATAAGGATATTTCACAACTGCCGGCCTGTATTTTGCCACTTTCATCAGAAAATTAAGTTTAGTAATATACTTGTGCTCCCTAATTGACATGCCAAATCTTACAATGAAGGTGAAGCTTGTCTGTTATTGAACCAAGTGATGAAGGGGAAGAACAAGCGGAAGACAAACAAAAATCAACTCCTGGTGCTGTAATGAAGCACCGGAACTGTGAAGACACAAGTAATGATATAGTTTTGCATCTTAATTTATTGCTATGGCTGGAACGAGCAATTGTTTTGCCACTGATTTGATGCCACTCTTGATGTAATATGTAATTATCTTAACTTGTGAAAAAGGGGATCTTCTTTGAAGATACCATATATTTTAGTGGAACTGCACAAGAAGATGTTGGAAACATTAAACTAATCGAGGAGTATATAGTAAGCATGGCCACCACCTTAGATAGCAATAGATGGTTCCGGAGAAGTGCTTCATCTGTATGCTCTACACAATAAGCCTCCTGAGAAAGGTTGGTACTCGCCCACTAATTTCATCCATATGATTGAGCTTTGTCATCTATATTGGTGTTGTGCTACTATTTAGATACTGTCATGAAAAAGTGGTATTGTCCTTGAGAAGTGCTTCATCTATGTTGTTTTAAATATTTCCTTTCCTTTTTTCGAGCAAACAGGGATGCTAGCATTTAGTAGTCCTCTTGTCTTTGCACAATAGGATCATCTTCCTCTGAAGAAGAATATGGAGTACGTGAAGTGACTAGTTTCGATTATGCCAGGATGAAGAAGCCCTGTCTATCTTCTCATCAGAAGGAGTAGTTGAAGGATGGTTACATTACTCCCCACAAGACCAAACTAATTTCAGCTCAGAAGGACTGACAAATCTCCATCTTTTTGTTGTGATGCGCGAGTACAATGTTGTTCTAGGATTCTTTCTGGTCAGTTCCGTTTCTCTAAAAGTGTGCTCTACATGGACCATGTATGTGCCTGTTGAAACTGTCAATTCATAGTTCATTTTGCTTTATACTAATCACTTTTTTGTATTTGTGCAAACAGGGGTGCTCAGCTTGATTTCAATGGGAACTACACAAAATGTTCATGAATACATCAAATCATTCATTTCCACCACAAGAAAGGTGGTGCCGATAACTTCAAGGCGTTGCAACATATAAGGGCGAAATCATACAAGCTACGCGTGAATTTGGTTGATTTTGGTGGAACTACACAAAAAGAACAGCTGGTTTATTTAGCACGTGGTGCCATGTCAATGTCCAAACTGATGGCAAACCCTGCCCATTCCACAATCGTAGGCACTTGATAATTTGGAATGGGACAACCTTGTCAAATTTTGCTCATTGATTTTAGCAAGACATGCGTTTGATATTTTTGAATGGGACGCCCTTTGCTGTCAGCAGCGTCGATCAATTTTTTCTTTATTCTTTAGTTGTGAAGTAAATATTGACTCTGACATGTGAGTCGCTGAGATGCATAATCATCGATTGTTTTGAATGTTCTCTATGAATTGCCAGGCATGTGTGTTTGATTGCAATGTACAGAAACACTAAAAAGCTGCTCAAGCTCTTTGTACTCCTTCTGTTCCTTTTACTTCGCACATTGTGAAAGTGCATACTTTTTTGTATAAGATTGGTCAAAGTAGAGATACTTTGACTGCAGACAAAACTTGTATGCAGACTAGAAAGGATCGGATTAGAGTACATGTGAAACTGCTGCAAACGAGGTGATCACCCTGGGAATAATGCTAGTACATTTTGTTTTGCATGTTCATCCAATGCCAGTGATACAGGAATTCAAACTAATCAAAATAAATTCATTCATACATGGTCGGATTTCATATAAGCATGCTGGATTTCATTACATTTCATACATTCTTCAACTAAAAAGGGGTGCGCTGGAGGTATAATTAATTAACCAAAGCTACCCACTTGTGTCCCGCTGAGCCGAACAGAAGCTTCAGTGAGTTAACTGCAGGTGCAGTTACGTAACTGACATGTGGCCTGTTGGGCCCACATGTCAGTCAGCCAACTGCACCAACAGTTAAATAGAAGCAGCGTTCTTCCCCAACGCAGCTCTCCGACTCCATGTCGCCGCCAAGAAGCTAACCGGCCGTCAATGGTTAACCCGCCTAGCTTGGCTTCAACCAGAGGGTAGCAGCGATGGCCTTACTTGGACCCGAGCGACGGCGACCTACCGTGTTCTACTCTTCCTCATTTTCTGTGTGGCGCGGCCTCGTTGGCAGTGGGGCGTGGCCTCGGCGGAGCCAGCGGTGTCCTCTGCCTCGTTGTTGGCGGGGCGGGGCCTCGGCGGAGCCGACGGTGTCCTCTGCCTCGTTGTTGGCGGGGCGGGGCCTCGGTAGAGCCGGCGGTGTCCTCTGCCTCGTTGTTGGTGCCGCGGGGCGTCGGCGAAGCAGGGCCTCGTCGATGCCAGTGGAGCGGGACTCGTCGGAGCCAGCATTGTCCTCTGCCTCGTCCTCGGTCTCGCCAAACAGCGCCTCGCCTGCTTCATCGCCCTCTTTGCTAGCCTCTTTGTAGGCGGCCGTAGCCTCCTCCACCTGCATGCGGTACCGCTAGCGCTCGAGGCGGCCCTTGCCGGCAGAGCGGTACGAGTCGAGCAGCGCCTCCTGCCCCGCCCGCTCCACGGTGATCTGCTCCTCCGCCTGCAGGTGCTCCTCGAGGAGATGGTAGTTGTAGGCGGTGTTGGCCTGCGCCTCCCGGAACTGCTCCTCACACATTTGCCTCACCCTGTCCATATATTGGGCACGTGCCTCACCGATGGTCATGGTGCAATGCACCAGCGAGGATGGCGTGGAGGAGGGGGTTGGCGCCGGATCATCGACTACCATGTTCTCCATTGGGTCGTCGTCGTCCTCCGGCTGCCTGCCGGCTAGCCGGTCGGCAGCAATGGCTGCCATCTCCTTGTGGTCCATCGTCCGCCCGTCCCGAAGCACGCTGGAGTGCGAGGAAGCCATGGTGGGCAGTAGTGGTGTGGACAGGAGAAAGGGAACGGATGCGAATGACTGCGGCTATGGCCGGCGCAGCAGTTTATATAGCAATGGTGGGCGGGCGAAGGGACGGACGTGTGGCGCCGGAGTAGCCGCCTCAGCAACCGCGTATCATTAATGTGGGCGGCAGATGGATGGACGGACAACACTTGTGTCGTTTGAAGGCGGAGCAATTGCCTGCACCAGGAAGCGGGGAGGGCGGCGCTGACTGTTTCGGGTGAAAAGCACGCGTGGGCGAGGAGATGACTTTACTTGGAGAGGATGACAATTGGGACCCACCAGGTCCACAGCCTTATGAACACAAGTGCCTCCTTATTTTATATATATATATATATATATATATATATATATAACTATAATTTATTTTGCTTCTACCTGGTTTCCTGACATCACGGTCCCACACCATTGTCAACTTATGTAGTACTCCCTCCTTTCCGGTTTATAGGGCTTATCTCAAAATTTTAGTTTTTCCATTTTATAAGGCTCAATTTGGTTGTTCCCCATCACATGTTCAGACTTCCAGGTGCATTAAATCATTGCATGCAAGTATTAAGAGAAAACTGACCAATGTCACTTTATGCATGCATGCATTGCAATTAATGCATTCGTAAACATATTTTTTTGAGGAAAATAAGAGCATTAATTGGGTGCTTTTGCAAAATACAAAAAATATTCCACCACTCATCGTCTACCTTGGTTGGTGAGATTTTTGAATTGAGGGAGTAGTCAATAAACAAGAGAATTGAACAAGAAGCGGCCGACAGCTGGGACCAAGCAGCTCGAGAAGTATTTGTGTTTTTGAGGTGTGAGCACTGCAGAATTTTTCGATGTTTAGCCCAGATATTAAATTTTCTCCTCCGAACAACAACGAAAACATCGCTGCAGGTATTAACTGGGCGGGTTGTGGCCCATCTAGCCCAGGCCAGATATCCAGCCCAGATATTAATTTTTTCAAGCTGAAAATGGCTAGCCCAGCTATACTTTTTTTTAGGAAAACTCAGGCAAGGTCAAGTTGTTATTCTCCGCCCCGCTGGGCTGCAAATCTTTCCTAGGAGGGATGCATTAGGCTTAACAAGAAAATGAGCTTTAAGAAATAATAAATGGGATGTAATTATAAAAACTGGGTAGTAACTATCAAAAATGCACCAAACACGTGATTACTTAATAAAATATTAATTTTGGATATTGGAAATTTTAATTTCATTAATTGTTGCGAGCGCAATGTTTCGTTCGATTTTTACGTAATATAAATTTATATTGGAATTGTATTTAATCTGACTAGAAATTTCGGGATAAAAATATTTCGGATCCCATCAAAATATGCGAAATTTTATTGAATTCTGTTTTGAACGGTTGGTTGAAATGGGCTGTACTTTTGACAAACTGTAAATGGGCTGTAGTAAATTACATTAGAATTCAATGGGCTATAAGAACTCTACCACACACTTCTGGCCTTACTAAGTTGACGCGTCCCCTAAAAAACAGAGTTGACGCGTATGCAAGGCTTTGTCAACTTATAGTCAACACACGGTTCTAGCAGCAGTGGCCGTTGTATGTCCATCCAACGGATGCCGTGCTTCTTCTTCAATCTCGGATATTCTAGCCTCACCCGCCCAAAAAATGATTCCTCCCCCTGACATCTGGGGCGCACCGTTTCGGAAGCTGACCTGTGGGCCTACTAAGTTGACGTACCAAGGGCTTTGTCAACTTAGTGAATATAAACGATTCTAGCTGCAGTGACCATACGATGTCCATCCGATGGCCGTCGTGCTTCTTCAACCTCTGGTCTTCTTGATCCAGCCGCCCAAAGCAGCACCGGTCGTGCCACCTGCTCCTGTCTCCCGTGGTCGGTTGTGCTGCCGCGGAGGCCTCACCGCCCCCTACTACTCCCACCGCTGGCCAGGCCATCCCTCCACTCACCCACACCCCCTGTTATTTTGTGGCGATGGCAGCGCAGCCGAACTAGTGAACCCTCGCACTCCTCTCCGCGTGTGCATCCACTGTCGCATCTTCCCTGGCTCTGCATTGTCCCCTTCCTAGGCCTCGCCGTCGTCGACCGCCCTTGTGCTCTCGGTGCGGCGTGGTCAACGTGGTAAAGGAACGACTTCCATCAGACATGGACTGTACGTGGAGAGGCTGACAGCTGGGTCCACGGCAGCCGCAAGGAAGTGCCTCCTTATTACGCACAAAATAATTATTCCTCCACCTGACAGCGGGGACCCATCGGACGGGCCACCGTATTTCGCAAAAAAATGATTCGCCCCCTGACTGCTGGGACCCACGAGCTACATCTTCACACGCAAGGAAGTGCGTCCGAAAAAATGATTCGTCCCCCTGACTGTTGGGACCCACCAGCTACATCTTCGCACGCAAGGAAGTGCGTCCAAAAAAAAAGATTCATCCCCCAACTGCTGGGACCCACCAGCTACACCTTCGCACGCAAGGAAGTGTGTCCAGGCAAAAAAACAATTCACCCCCTGACTGTTGGGACCCAGCAGCTACACCTTCGCACGTAAGGAAGTGCGTCCGGGAAAAAAAACAATTCGCCCCCCTAACTCCTGGGACCCACCAGCTACATCTTCACAGGCAAGGAAGTGCCTGACAGTCGGGACCTACCTGGTCGAAGCGTACGTAGCATTGTCATTCTGGTCGCGAACATGTACGTACATACTGGTCGATGTAGAGGCGCACACGTGTCGTAGTAGAGGTGCGCACGTAGCATGTGCACGTACATACAGCGGCCAGGGTGCAAGAAAGAAAATACGGCCACGTATGTGTACATACGGCCACGTATGGCCAGGGCTCGTGTACATGGCTAGGTCGGAACAGAGAAACAACGTCGTCCTTGTGTTCATGGGGAGGCAACGGAATGCGTCGTGTTCATGGGGAGGAAACGGAATGCTCGTGTTCATGGGGAGGCAACAGACTGCGTCATGTTCATCGGGAGGCAACGAAACGCGTGGGAGCCAACCGGCTGGGTCGGAACGGAATGCGTGGTCGTGTTCATCGGGAGGGCTTTGATGGAACAGGCGATGGAAACGAGGCCTGGTGTACCGCAAAACGGAGGAAATGGCCTTGTGTTCGACCGGCCACGTTCGAAACGGGATCCTATTCATCGGGAGGGGTCTGGCGTATCGCAAAACGGAGCAAACGGGCCTCCTATGGTCAAAACAGGGGTCCTATTGATCGGGAGGGGTGTGCGTACTGCAAAACAGAGGAAACGGACCTCCTACGGTCGAAACGGGGGTCCTGTTCATCGGGAGGGGTGTGGCATACCGCAAAACGGGACTCCACGGGATACTGTTCATCTCCACAGTCGACCTCCTCCAGCCTCCACGGGCTCCTGTTCATCCAGCCTCCACCGCGCGCTACTCCACCGGCTACTGTTCAACCACCCCTCCACCGTCTACTGTTCATCCAGCCCTCCACACCATGGGGTCCTGTTCAACCACCCCTCCACGGGCACCCCTCCACCGTCTAC